>NC_034198.2:40925961-40935961 GCF_002021735.2 Oncorhynchus kisutch | reverse complement strand
TGTTACTACAAACCAACCCTCCACCTCCCCCTGTTACTACAGACCAACCCTCCACCTCCCCCTGTTACTACAGACCAACCCTCCACCTCCCCCTGTTACTACAGACCAACCCTCCACCTCCTCCTGTTACTAAAGACCAACCCTCCACCTCCCCCTGTTACTACAGACCAACCCTCCACCTCCCCCTGTTACTACAGACCAACCCTCCACCTCCCCTGTTACTACAGACCAACCCTCCACCTCCCCTGTTACTACAGACCAACCCTCCACCTCCCCCTGTTACTACAGACCAACCCTCCACCTCCCCCTGTTACTACAGACCAACCCTCCACCTCCCCCTGTTACTACAGACCAACCCTCCACCTCCCCCTGTTACTCCAGACCAACCCTCCACCTCCCACTGTTACTACAGACCAACCCTCACCTCCCACTGTTACTACAGACCAACCCTCCACCTCCCACTGTTACTACAGACCAACCCTCCACCTCCCCCTGTTACTACAGACCAACCCTCCACCTCCCCCTGTTACTACAGACCAACCCTCCACCTCCCCTGTTACTACAGACCAACCCTCCACCTCCCCGTTACTACAGACCAACCCTCCACCTCCCACTGTTACTACAGACCAACCCTCCACCTCCCCCTGTTACTACAGACCAACCCTCCACCTCCCCCTGTTACTACAGACCAACCCTCCACCTCCCCCTGTTACTACAGACCAACCCTCCACCTCCCACTGTTACTACAGACCAACCCTCCACCTCCCCCTGTTACTACAGACCAACCCTCCACCTCCCCCTGTTACTACAGACCAACCCTACCCTCCCCCTGTTACTACAGACCAACCCTCCACCTCCCCCTGTTACTACAGACCAACCCTCCACCTCCCCCTGTTACTACAGACCAACCCTCCACCTCCCCCTGTTACTCCAGACCAACCCTCCACCTCCCACTGTTACTACAGACCAACCCTCACCTCCCACTGTTACTACAGACCAACCCTCCACCTCCCACTGTTACTACAGACCAACCCTCCACCTCCCCCTGTTACTACAGACCAACCCTCCACCTCCCCCTGTTACTACAGACCAACCCTCCACCTCCCCCTGTTACTACAGACCAACCCTCCACCTCCCCGTTACTACAGACCAACCCTCCACCTCCCACTGTTACTACAGACCAACCCTCCACCTCCCCCTGTTACTACAGACCAACCCTCCACCTCCCCCTGTTACTACAGACCAACCCTCCACCTCCCCCTGTTACTACAGACCAACCCTCCACCTCCCACTGTTACTACAGACCAACCCTCCACCTCCCCCTGTTACTACAGACCAACCCTCCACCTCCCCCTGTTACTACAGACCAACCCTACCCTCCCCCTGTTACTACAGACCAACCCTCCACCTCCCCCTGTTACTACAGACCAACCCTCCACCTCCCCCTGTTACTACAGACCAACCCTCCACCTCCCCCTGTTACTACAGACCAACCCTCCACCTCCCCCTGTTACTACAGACCAACCCTCCACCTCCCCCTGTTACTACAGACCAACCCTCCACCTCCCACTGTTACTACAGACCAACCCTCCACCTCCCCCTGTTACTACAGACCAACCCTCCACCTCCCCCTGTTACTACAGACCAACCCTCCACCTCCCCCTGTTACTACAGACCAACCCTCCACCTCCCCCTGTTACTACAGACCAACCCTCCACCTCCCACTGTTACTACAGACCAACCCTCCACCTCCCCCTGTTACTACAGACCAACCCTCCACCTCCCCCTGTTACTACAGACCAACCCTACCCTCCCCCTGTTACTACAGACCAACCCTCCACCTCCCCCTGTTACTACAGACCAACCCTCCACCTCCCCCTGTTACTACAGACCAACCCTCCACCTCCCCCTGTTACTACAGACCAACCCTCCACCTCCCCCTGTTACTACAGACCAACCCTCCACCTCCCCCTGTTACTACAGACCAACCCTCCACCTCCCACTGTTACTACAGACCAACCCTCCACCTCCCCCTGTTACTACAGACCAACCCTCCACCTCCCCCTGTTACTACAGACCAACCCTCCACCTCCCCCTGTTACTACAGACCAACCCTCCACCTCCCCCTGTTACTACAGACCAACCCTCCACCTCCCACTGTTACTACAGACCAACCCTCCACCTCCCCCTGTTACTACAGACCAACCCTCCACCTCCCCCTGTTACTACAGACCAACCCTCCACCTCCCCCTGTTACTACAGACCAACCCTCCACCTCCCCCTGTTACTACAGACCAACCCTCCACCTCCCACTGTTACTACAGACCAACCCTCCACCTCCCCCTGTTACTACAGACCAACCCTCCACCTCCCCCTGTTACTACAGACCAACCCTCCACCTCCCCCTGTTACTACAGACCAACCCTCCACCTCCCCCTGTTACTACAGACCAACCCTCCACCTCCCCCTGTTACTACAGACCAACCCTCCACCTCCCCCTGTTACTACAGACCAACCCTCCACCTCCCCCTGTTACTACAGACCAACCCTCCACCTCCCCCTGTTACTACAGACCAACCCTCCACCTCCCCCCTGTTACTACAGACCAACCCTCCACCTCCCCCTGTTACTACAGACCAACCCTCCACCTCCCACTGTTACTACAGACCAACCCTCCACCTCCCCCTGTACTACAGACCAACCCTCCACCTCCCCCTGTTACTACAGACCAACCCTCCACCTCCCCCCTGTTACTACAGACCAACCCTCCACCTCCCCCTGTTACTACAGACCAACCCTCCACCTCCCCTGTTACTACAGACCAACCCTCCACCTCCCCCTGTTACTACAGACCAACCCTCCACCTCCCCCCTGTTACTACAGACCAACCCTCCACCTCCCCCTGTTACTACAGGAGGGGTCTTTAGGGGTATTATAGGGGGGGTATTATTTATATCACACACACACAGACACACACACACATACACACACACACACTCACACACACACACACATTTACTGCAGAGGCTTTATGTTCCTGCATAAATCCGTACATAGATCTGTGTGGTTTTACCTCCTTTTAGGAGATCGACTGTGCTGATTAGAAACATATAGCTGTGTTTGTGCGTGCGTGTGTGTGTGTGTGTGTGTGGGTGTGGGTGTGTCTGAGTTGTGTGCTGGATTGTAAGCTGATACAGATGTGTTTCTTTGGAACAGATTCAGCAGGCCTGCTGTCATTAAATGATGGAGCTACTATAATCGAAGATGGGGTTGTGGAGGCAGCAGCTGAAATCGACATCATGTTTCGTCTGCTAACGTGCCTTTGGAGGTGTGACGGTTGTATCAGGCTAAAACCTCTTCAAGCAAAATGGGAAAATATATTGAGATGCATCACGGTTTATTAAAAATGATGTACTAAACTATAGGATCATGGAGTGTGGGAGTTGTTTTCTGTGGGAGTTGTTTCTGTGGGAGTTGTTTAATGTGGGAGTTGTTTTCTGTGGGAGTTGTTTTCCGTGGTAGTTGTTTTCTGTGGGAGTTGTTTTCTGTGGGGTTTCTTCTGCAAGACGAACGGTTCTACTCTGATGTGGACTGTTGTTTTTGAACTGTTACAGTTCTCCTGGTTGCGACTTTCATTTCACAGTTATAGTCTGCCTGTGTGTGTGTGTGTGTGTGTGTGTGTGTGTGTGTGTGTGTGTGTGTGTGTGTGTGTGTGTGTGTGTGTGTGTGTGTGTGTGTGTGTGTGTGTGTCTGTCTAGTGGTGTCTGTCTAGTGGTGTCTGTCTAGTGGTGTCTAGTGGTGTCTGTCTAGTGGTGTCTAGTGGTGTCTATCTAGTGGTGTCTGTCTAGTGGTGTCTGTCTAGTGGTGTCTAGTGGTGTATGTATAGTGGTGTCTAGTGGTGTCTGTCTAGTGATGTCTAGTGGTGTCTATCTAGTGGTGTCTGTCTAGTGGTGTCTGTCTAGTGGTGTCTAGTGGTGTCCTGTCTAGTGGTGTCGAGTGGTGTCCGTCTAGTGGTGTCTGTCTAGTGGTGTCTGTCTAGTGGTGTCTGTCTAGTGGTGTCTGTCTAGTGGTGTCTGTCTAGTGGTGTCTGTCTGGTGGTGTCTCTCTAGTGGTGTCTGTCTAGTGGTGTCTGTCTAGTGGTGTCTGTCTAGTGGTGTCTGTCTAGTGGTGTCTGTCTAGTGGTGTCTGTCTGGAGTCCTGAATGAATACACATACTGCGCAAGCACGCAGTGTGTGTGATCAGAGTTTTTTTTTATGAACAGAGTTTGGATGGGTGCTAAAGCTTAATGAGAGAGTGTGAATGATGTTAAATGAAAAAATAAATGGGTGTTGCCAAACAAGAGCTCTCCAGTAGGTATCAAAATATTCAAAGGCCATTTTCTCAAAAGTGAGGTTACAAGTTTATCAACTTTCAAAGCAGTATTACTTTCCATTGTTCCTCAAATGCAGGGTATGTCACTCCCTGACCTTAGAGCTTTTTTGTCTCGAATTTGGTCAGGGTGTGGTTTGGTCAGGGTGTGGTTTGGTCAGGGTGTGATTTGGTCAGGGTGTGGTTTGGGTCAGGGTGTGGTTTGGTCAGGGTGTGGTTTGGTCAGGGTGTGATTTGGTCAGGGTGTGGTTTGGTCAGGGTGTGAATTGGTCAGGGTGTGGTTTGGTCAGAGTGTGATTTGGTCAGGATGTGGTTTGGTCAGGGTGTGGTTTGGTCAGGGTGTGGTTTGGTCAGGGTGTGATTTGGTCAGGATGTGGTTTGGTCACGGTGTGATTTGGTCAGGATGTGGTTTGGTCAGGGTGTGATTTGGTCAGGGTGTGGTTTGGTCAGGGTGTGATTTGGTCAGGGTGTGGTTTGGTCAGGGTGTGATTTGGTCAGGGTGTGGTTTGGTCAGGGTGTGGTTTGGTCAGGATGTGGTTTGGTCAGGGTGTGGTTTGGTCAGGGTGTGATTTGGTCAGGGTGTGGTTTGGTCAGGATGTGGTTTGGTCAGGGTGTGGTTTGGTCAGGATGTGGTTTGGTCAGGGTGTGGTTTGGTCAGGGTGTGGTTTGGTCAGGATGTGGTTTGGTCAGGGTGTGGTTTGGTCAGGGTGTGGTTTGGTCAGGATGTGGTTTGGTCAGGGTGTGGTTTGGTCAGGGTGTGATTTGGTCAGGGTGTGGTTTGGTCAGGGTGTGGTTTGGTCAGGGTGTGGTTTGGTCAGGATGTGGTTTGGTCAGGGTGTGGTTTGGTCAGGGTGTGATTTGGTCAGGGTGTGGTTTGGTCAGGGTGTGGTTTGGTCAGGGTTTGGTCAGGGTGTGGTTTGGTCAGGGTGTGGTTTGGTCAGGATGTGGTTTGGTCAGGGTGTGGTTTGGTCAGGGTGTGGTTTGGTCAGGGTGTGGTTTGGTCAGGGTGTGGTTTGGTCAGGGTGTGGTTTGGTCAGTGGTGTGATTTGGTCAGGGTGTGGTTTTGGTCAGGGTGTGATTTTCGTTCATTCTCTGTTTTATTTTTGTTATTTCGTGTTCAGTTGAAATAAAAGTATTAACACTTACCACGAGGTGCTTTGGTCCTCACCTTCTTCAACAGACGATCGTTACAGTGTATGTTAATAACATTTAGTAGCACTGGGTCTCTGCTTTTATCCAATGTGAAAAACATCATTTCAAATGTTGCTTCATAAGACCAAATCAAGCCGGTCGGTCACATAGAAGAATGTCAAATTGGGTGTCAAATGAAAGCTTAAAGTCTATATTCTTCTACTTCCAGCTTATACATACTATATACATTTTACGGACACAGTATATATTACAATAGTTACCTTTTGATTGTTTTAGTCCATTCCTTCAGCTCCACTTAATTAACCTCTCCCAACTATCTCTGAACACCATCCAGATTTTATTTCTATTTGCCATATATTGAAGGAAAGAATACTATTTTCCGTTCAAGGAGTGATGCTGAATTTAAAACATTTCTCATCTTACCCCACTCCACAGTAGAGTACAGTAGAGCACGGTAGAGTACAGTAGACCACAGTAGACCACAGTAGAGTATAGAGAGTATAGTAGACCACAGTAGACCACAGGTAGAGCACGGTAGAGTACAGTAGAGTACAGTAGAGTACAGTAGAGCACGGTAGAGTACAGTAGACCACAGTAGACCACAGTAGACCACAGGTAGAGCACGGTAGAGTACAGTAGAGTACAGTAGAGCACGGTAGAGTACAGTAGAGTACAGTAGACCACAGTAGACCACAGGTAGAGCATGGTAGAGTACAGTAGAGTACAGTAGACCACAGTAGACCACAGGTAGAGCACGGTAGAGTACAGTAGAGTATAGTAGAGTATATTAGACCACAGTAGAGTATAGTAGACCACAGTTGACCACAGTAGACCACAGTAGAGTACAGTAGACGACAGTAGAGTATAGTAGACCACAGTAGACCACAGTAGAGTATAGTAGACCACAGTTGACCACAGTAGACCACAGTAGAGTATAGTAGACCACAGTAGAGTATAGTAGACCACAGTTGACCACAGTAGACCACAGTAGAGTATAGTTGACCGCAGTAGACCACAGTAGAGTATAGTAGACCACAGTAGACCACAGTAGAGTATAGTAGACCACAGTAGACCACAGTAGAGTATAGTAGACCACAGTAGACCACAGTAGAGTACAATAGACCACAGTAGAGTATAGTAGACCACAATAGACCACAGTACACCACAGTTGAGTTAGTGGTGTGGGGGCTGTGCTTTGGCAAAGTGGGTGGGGTTATATCCTCCCTGTTTGGCCCTGTCCGGGGGTGTCCTCGGATGGGGCCACAGTGTCTCCTGACCCCTCCTGTCTCAGCCTCCAGTATTTATGCTGCAGTAGTTTATGTGTCGGGGGGCTAGGGTCAGTTTGTTATATCTGGAGTACTGCTCCTGTCCTATTCGGTGTCCTGTGTGAATCTAAGTTTGCGTTCTCTAATTCTCTCCTTCTCTCTTTCTTTCTCTCTCTCGGAGGACCTGAGCCCTAGGACCATGCCCCAGGACTACCTGACATGATGACTCCTTGCTGTCCCCAGTCCACCTGATCGTGCTGCTGCTCCAGTTTCAACTGTTCTGCCTTATTATTATTGGACCATGCTGGTCATTTATGAACATTTGAACATCTTGGCCATGTTCTGTTATAATATCCACCCGGCACAGCCAGAAGAGGACTGGCCACCCCTCATAGCCTGGTTCCTCTCTAGGTTTCTTCCTAGGTTTTGTCCTTTCTAGGGAGTTTTTCCTAGCCACCGTGCTTCTACACCTGCATTGCTTGCTGTTTGGGGTTTTAGGCTGGGTTTCTGTACAGCACTTTGAGATATCAGATGATGTATGAAGGGCTATATAAATACATTTGATTTGATTTGAGTATAGCAGACCACAGTAGAGTATAGTAGACCACAGTAGAGTACAGTAGACCACGGTAGAGTACAGTAGACCACAGTAGACCACAGTAGAGTATAGTAGACAACAGTAGACCACAGTAGACCACAGTAGAGTATAGTAGACCACAGTAGACCACAGCAGAGTATAGTAGACCACAGTAGACCACAGTAGAGTATAGTAGACCACAGAAGACCACAATAGAGTATAGTAGACCACAGTCGAGTATAGTAGACCACAATAGACCACAGTACACCACAGTAGAGTATAGTAGACCACAGTAGACTACAGTAGAGTATAGTAGACCACGGTAGAGTACAGTAGACCACAGTAGTCCACAGTAGAGTATAGTAGACCACAGTACACCACAGTAGAGTATAGTAGGCCATAGCAGACCACAGTAGAGTATAGTAGACCACAGTAGACCACAGTAGAGTATAGTAGATCACAGTAGACCACAGTAGACCACAATAGTCCACAGTAGACCACAGTAGAGTACAGTAGACCACAGTAGGGTACAGTAGACCGCAGTAGGATACATTAGACCACAGTAGACCACAGTAGAGTACAGTAGACCACAGTAGAGTACAGTAGAGTACAGTATAATACAGTAGAGCACAGTAGAGTACAGTAGACCACAGTAGAGTACAGTAGAGTACAGTAGACCACAGTAGAGTACAGTAGACCACGGTAGAGTACAGTAGAGTACAGTAGACCACAGTATAGTACACAGTAGAGTACAGTAGAATACTGTAGACCACAGTAGAGTACAGTAGAGTACAGTAGACCACAGTATAGTACACAGTAGAGTACAGTAGAGTACAGTAGACCACAGTATAGTACACAGTAGAGTATGGTAGAGTACGGTAGAGTACAGTAGAGTACGGTAGAGTACGGTAGAGTACAGTAGAGTACAGTAGACCACAGTAGAGTACAGTAGAGTACAGTAGACCACGGTAGAGTACAGTAGAGTACAGTAGAGTACAGTAGACCACAGTAGAGTACAGTAGAGTACAGTAGAGTACAGTCAAGAAAAGTAGAGTTCACTCCTGTAAATGAGAGTAGAATAGATTGGGATAGAGTTCGTACTGAACTATATTCTACTGCGCTGTACTGTAGTTTACTGTACTATACTGGACTATATTCTACGGCATTGGACAATATTCTACTAAACTCTACTGTACTTTACTGTACTATACTGAACTATATTCTACGGCACTGTGCTATACTGTACTGAACCATATTCTACTAAACTCTACTGTACTTTACTGTACTATACGGAACTATACTGTACTACACTGTACTGAACGATATTCTACTGCACTATACTGTAGTTTACTGTACTATACTGGACTATATTCTACGGCACTGTGCTATACTGTACTGAACCATATTCTACTAAACTCTACTGTACTTTACTGTACTATACGGAACTATACTGTACTACACTGTACTGAACGATATTCTACTGCACTATACTGTACTGTACTGAGCTGTACTATACTGTACTCTACTGTTCTGTACTGTACTGTACTGTGCCGAGCTGTACTATAATGTACTATAATGTACTATAATGTACTGTACTGAGCTGTACTATAATGTACTATAATGTACTATAATGTACTATAATGTACTGTACTGAGCTGTACTATAATGTACTATAATGTACTCTACTGTACTCTGCTGTTCTGTACTGTACTGTGCTGAGCTGTACTATAATGTACTATACTCTACTGTTCTGTACTGTACTGAGATGTACTGTAATGTACTATAATGTACTATACTGTACTCTACTGTTCTGTACTGTACTGAGCTGTACTGAGCTGTACTATAATGTACTATAGTGTACTGTACTGTACTCTACTGTTCTGTACTGTACTGTAATATGCTCTACTGTGCTGTACATTGATATCCAAACTTGTATAACATAGACGTCTATGATTGGTTCAGACAAAATCTGAACCAAATCAAATAAAACTTTATTGGTCACTTACACGTGTTTATTAGTAGATGTTATTGAGGGTGTAGCAAACAGTTTGTGTTTCTAGTCCAACAGTGCAGTAATATCTTACAAGTAATATCAAACAATTTCACAACATTTACAATACACACAAAGCTAAGTAAAGTAATGGAATTAAGAATATATCAATTTTTGGATGAGCATAGAGCATAGACTAAGATGTAGTAGAATAGGATAGAATAGTATATACATATGAGATGATATATGTAATATGTAAGCATTATTAAAGTGACTAGTGTTCCATTTATTAAAGTGGGCAGTGATTCCAAGTCTATGTTTACAGGCAGCAGCCTCTAATGTGCTTGTGATGGCTATTTAACAGTCTGATGGCCTTCAGATAGAAGCTGTTTTTCAGTCTCTCGGCCCCAGCTTTGATGCACATGTACTGACCTCGCCTTCTGAATGATAGCAGGGTGAACAGGCAGTGGCTTGGGCGGTTGTTGTCCTTGAAGATCTTTTTGGCCTTCCTGTGACATCGGGTGGTGTCGGTGTCTTGGAGGGCAGGTAGTTTGTCCCCGGTGATAAGTTGGGCAGACCGCACCACCCTCTGGAGAGCCCTGCGATTGAAGGTGGTGCACTTGCCGTACCAGGCGGTGGTACAGCCC
>NC_034198.2:40798461-40920961 GCF_002021735.2 Oncorhynchus kisutch | reverse complement strand
ACAGAGGATCAGAAGTTTACATACACTAAATTGACTGTGCCGTAAAACAGCTTGAAACATTTCAGAAATGATGTCAGGGCTTTAGAAGCTTCTGATAGGCTAATTGACATCATTTGAGTGAATTGGAGGTGTACCTGTGGATGTATTTCAATACCTACCTTCAAACGCAGTGCCTCTTTGCTTGGCATCATGGGAAAATCACAAAAATTCAGCCAAGACCTAAAAAAATTAAATTGTGGACCTCCACAAGTCTGGTTCAACCTTGGGATCAATTTCCAAACGCCTGAACCTACCACGTTCATCTGTACAAACAATAGTTTGCAAGTATAAACACCATGGGACCACGTGGCCGTCATACCGCTCAGGAAGGAGAAGCGTTCTGTCTCCTAGAGATGAACATGTTTTGGTTGAGAAAAGTGCAAAATAATCCCAGAACAACAGCAAAGGACCTTGTGAAGATGCTTGACGAAAACGGGTGCAAAAGTATCTATATCCACAGTAAAACGCGTCCTATATCAACATAATCTAAAAGGCCGCTAAGCAAGTAAGAATCCACTGCTCCAAAACCGGCAGAAAAAAGCCAGACTATGTTTTGCAACTGCACATGTGGACAAAGATCATACTTTTTGGAGAAATGTCCTCTGGTCTGACAAAAATAGAATACTTTGGCCATAATGAACATCGTTATGATTGGAGGAAAAAGGTGAAAGCAGGATAATTACGTGGATGTATTGAAGCAACATCTCAAGACGTCAAGTCAGGAACTGAATTCTTGCCCACAAATGGGTCTTCCTAATGGACAATTACCCCAAGCATACTTCCAAAGTTGTGGCAAAATGGCTTAAGGACAACAAAGTCAGGGTATTGGAGTGGCCATCACAAAGCCCTGACCTCAATCCCATAGAAAATTTGTGGGCAAAACTTAAAAAGTTTGTGCGTGCAAGGAGGCCTACAAACCTGACTCAGTTACACCAGCTCTGTCAGGAGGAATGGGCCACAATTCACCCAACTTACTGTGGGAAGCTTGTGGAAGGTTACCTAAAACATTTGACCAAGTTAAACAATTTAAAGGCAATGCTACCAAATACTAATTGAGTGTATGTAAACTTCTGACCCACTGGGAATGTGATGAAAGAAATAAAATCTGAAAGAAATTGTTCTCTCTACTATTATTCTGACATTTCACATTCTTAAAATAAAGTGGTAATCCTAATTGACCTAAAACAGGGATTTTTTATTAAAAGTCAGGAATTGTGGAACATCTGAGTTTAAATGTAGTTGGCTAAGGTGTATGTAAACTTTCGACTTCAACTGTAGCTACTGAGACTGAGGTTAGAATCGTGTTTCTATGACGTCTCAGTGGACATGTTGGTGATAGATGAACAAGGTTTATTGAGTACAGTGTCTCTTGCGGACATTGGGTCTGTTGAGTTGGTCTTGTTCAAACATACAGAACCACTTTCTAGAGTAAAAAAAAATGGGAGAACTTTCACAGCTTTCTAACACATTAGCTAAATAGCAGAGAATTAAAAAAAATATATAAGAGGTAAGAATACTGTCCTTTATAAGAAACCAAAATATTTCAACCAAATCTGTTGTAGTACATTTGTTGAACCACAAGAGAATAAAGGAAAACAGACTGTATAGTTACATTGAAGTTACATCACCAACAGTACATCACACTATTAATTAATCAAAATATATTTCTATTTTCCTGTTGTCTTACAGTTCAGTGGTGAGAGACCTTTGCATATTAACTGTCCGTATTTTGTATTCATGGAAAAATGCCACCATGTGGCTTTTGTTGAAGAACCGTATGGCTTTTATAGATTAACCATATGGTTTTTATAGAACAAACTATTGTTTTTTATAGAACAACCTATTGGCTTTTATAGAACAACCTATTGGCTTTTATAGAATAGCATAATGGATTTTTATAGAAGAACCGTATGGCTTTTCTAGAAGTACTACATGGATTTTCTAGAAGAACCGTATGGCTTTAGTAGGATAACCTCATGGCTTTTCTAGAAGAACCTACTGGCTTTAGTAGGATAACCTCATGGCTTTTCTAGAAGAACCTACTGGCTTTAGTAGGATAACCTCATGGCTTTTCTAGAAGAACCTACTGGCTTTAGTAGGATAACCTCATGGCTTTTCTAGAAGAACCTACTGGCTTTAGTAGGATAACCTCATGGCTTTTCTAGAAGAACCTACTGGCTTTAGTAGGATAACCTCATGGCTTTTCTAGAAGAACCTACTGGTTTTAGTAGGATAACCTCATGGCTTTTCTAGAAGAACCTACTGGCTTTAGTAGGATAACCTCATGGCTTTTCTAGAAGAACCTACTGGCTTTAGTAGGATAACCTCATGGCTTTTCTAGAAGAACCTACTGGTTTTAGTAGGATAACCTCATGGCTTTTCTAGAAGAACCTACTGGCTTTAGTAGGATAACCTCATGGCTTTTCTAGAAGAACCTACTGGCTTTAGTAGGATAACCTCATGGCTTTTCTAGAAGAACCTACTGGCTTTAGTAGGATAACCTCATGGCTTTTCTAGAAGAACCTACTGGCTTTAGTAGGATAACCTCATGGCTTTTCTAGAAGAACCTACTGGCTTTAGTAGGATAACCTCATGGCTTTTCTAGAAGAACCTACTGGCTTTAGTAGGATAACCTCATGGCTTTTCTAGAAGAACCTACTGGCTTTAGTAGAATAACCTACTGGCTTTAATAGAATAACCTCATGGCTTTTCTAGAAGAACCTACTGGCTTTTCTAGAATAACCTCATGGCTTTAATAGAATAACCTCATGGCTTTAATAGAATAACCTCATGGCTTTAATAGAATAACCTCATTGGCTTTAATAGAATAACCTCGTGGCTTTAATAGAATAAACTCATGGCTTTTCTAGAATAACCGCATGGCTATTATAGAATAACCTCATGGCTTTAATAGAATAACCTCATGGCTTTAATAGAATAACCTCATGGCTTTAATAGAATAACCTCATGTCTTTAATAGAATAACCTCATGGCTATTATAGAATAACCTCATGGCTATTATAGAATAACCTCATTGGCTTTCATAGAATAACCTCATGGCTTTAGTAGAATAACCTCATGGCTATTATAGAATAACCTCATGGCTTTAATAGAATAACCTCATGGCTTTAATAGAATAACCTCATTGGCTTTCATAGAATAACCTCATGGCTTTAATAGAATAACCTCATGGCTTTAATAGAATAACCTCATGGCTTTAATAGAATAACCTCATTGGCTTTCATAGAATAACCGCATGGCTATTATAGAATAACCTCATGGCTATTATAGAATAACCTCATTGGCTTTAATAGAATAACCTCATGGCTTTAATAGAATAACCTCATGGCTTTAATAGAATAACCTCATGGCTATAATAGAATAACCTCATTGGCTTTAATAGAATAACCTCATGGCTATTATAGAATAACCTCATGGCTTTAATAGAATAACCTCATGGCTTTAATAGAATAACCTCATGGCTATTATAGAATAACCTCATTGGCTTTCATAGAATAACCTCATGGCTTTAGTAGAATAACCTCATGGCTATTATAGAATAACCTCATGGCTTTAATAGAATAACCTCATGGCTTTAATAGAATAACCTCATTGGCTTTCATAGAATAACCTCATGGCTTTAATAGAATAACCTCATGGCTTTAATAGAATAACCTCATGGCTATTATAGAATAACCTCATTGGCTTTAATAGAATAACCTCATGGCTATTATAGAATAACCTCATGGCTTTCATAGAATAACCTCATTGGCTTTAATAGAATAACCTCATGGCTATTATAGAATAACCATATTGCTTTCATAGAATAACCTCATGGCTATTATAGAATAACCATATTGCTTTCATAGAATAACCATACTGATACTCTGTTCCCTCCAATTCATCAAATATTTGAATTGATTAAAGTATTAAAATGGACCATTTAACCCATCGACATGGCAGCTGTGTCCTAATACCGTTATTAACACCCTCTCTGAATTCCAAACAGAACCCTATTCCCTGCATAGTGCACTACTTTAGACCAGGGCCCTATGGACCCCTATTCCCTACATAGTGCACTACTTTAGCTCAACAGGTCCTAGTCCCAAAAAAAAGGTGCAATTTGGGACAATGGCGGTGTGTGACAGTAACATCACCCTGCACATAGCTTCCATTTGGCGAGCAGGGCAGGCGAGAGGCGGGTGGGTGGAATTTATCCCCCCTCGGTCATCAGGACAGTTTCAGTAGTGGTATGTGTGTGTGTAAGGGGGGGGGGGGGGTGTTGTCAAGGTTTTAGTGGCGCTCCGCGTTCGTTCAAAGCCCAGTTTAATAAGGTAAACCAGTCATGAGCCGTTAAACCGGCAGAGAAAGAATAAATAGAGATGCCCTGTCCCCAGTAACCCTTAAACAGAGATGCCCTGTCCCCAGTAACCCTTAAACAGAGGTGCCCTGTCCCTTATAACCCTTACACAGAGGTGCCCTGTCCCCCGGTAACCCTTACAGTCTGGTAACAGAGGTGCCCTGTCCCCCGGTAACCCTTACAGTCTGGTAACAGAGGTGCCCTGTCCCCCGGTAACCCTTACAGTCTGGTAACAGAGGTACCCTGTCCCCCGGTAACCCTTACAGTCTGGTAACAGAGGTGCCCTGTCCCCCGGTAACCCTTACAGTCTGGTAACAGAGGTGCCCTGTCCCCGGGTAACCCTTACAGTCTGGTAACAGAGGTGCCCTGTCCCCCGGTAACCCATACAGTGTGGTAACAGAGGTGCCCTGTCCCCGGTAACCCATACAGTGTGGTAACAGAGGTGCCCTGTCCCCCGGTAACCCATACAGTGTGGTAACAGAGGTGCCCTGTCCCCCGGTAACCCATACAGTGTGGTAACAGAGGTGCCCTGTCCCCCGGGTAACCCATACAGTCTGGTAACAGAGGTGCCCTGTCCCCCGGTAACCCATACAGTGTGGTAACAGAGGTGCCCTGTCCCCGGTAACCCTTACAGTCTGGTAACAGAGGTGCCCTGTCCCCGGGTAACCCTTACAGTCTGGTAACAGAGGTGCACTGTCCCCCGGTAACCCATACAGTGTGGTAACAGAGGTGCCCTGTCCCCGGTAACCCTTACAGTCTGGTAACAGAGGTGCCCTGTCCCCGGTAACCCTTACAGTCTGGTAACAGAGGTGCCCTGTCCCCGGGTAACCCTTACAGTCTGGTAACAGAGGTGCACTGTCCCCCGGTAACCCATACAGTCTGGTAACAGAGGTGCCCTGTCCCCAGTAACCCTTAAACAGAGATGCCCTGTCCCCAGTAACCCTTAAACAGAGGTGCCCTGTCCCTTATAACCCTTACACAGAGGTGCCCTGTCCCCCGGTAACCCTTACAGTCTGGTAACAGAGGTGCCCTGTCCCCCGGTAACCCTTACAGTCTGGTAACAGAGGTGCCCTGTCCCCCGGTAACCCTTACAGTCTGGTAACAGAGGTACCCTGTCCCCCGGTAACCCTTACAGTCTGGTAACAGAGGTGCCCTGTCCCCCGGTAACCCTTACAGTCTGGTAACAGAGGTGCCCTGTCCCCGGGTAACCCTTACAGTCTGGTAACAGAGGTGCCCTGTCCCCCGGTTACCCATACAGTGTGGTAACAGAGGTGCCCTGTCCCCGGTAACCCATACAGTGTGGTAACAGAGGTGCCCTGTCCCCCGGTAACCCATACAGTGTGGTAACAGAGGTGCCCTGTCCCCCGGTAACCCATACAGTGTGGTAACAGAGGTGCCCTGTCCCCCGGGTAACCCATACAGTCTGGTAACAGAGGTGCCCTGTCCCCCGGTAACCCATACAGTGTGGTAACAGAGGTGCCCTGTCCCCCGGTAACCCTTACAGTCTGGTAACAGAGGTGCCCTGTCCCCCGGTAACCCATACAGTGTGGTAACAGAGGTGCCCTGTCCCCCGGGTAACCCATACAGTCTGGTAACAGAGGTGCCCTGTCCCCCGGTAACCCATACAGTGTGGTAACAGAGGTGCCCTGTCCCTGGTAACCCTTACAGTCTGGTAACAGAGGTGCCCTGTCCCCGGGTAACCCTTACAGTCTGGTAACAGAGGTGCACTGTCCCCCGGTAACCCATACAGTGTGGTAACAGAGGTGCCCTGTCCCCGGTAACCCTTACAGTCTGGTAACAGAGGTGCCCTGTCCCCGGTAACCCTTACAGTCTGGTAACAGAGGTGCCCTGTCCCCGGGTAACCCTTACAGTCTGGTAACAGAGGTGCACTGTCCCCCGGTAACCCATACAGTCTGGTAACAGAGGTGCCCTGTCCCCCGGTAACCCTTACAGTCTGGTAACAGAGGTGCCCTGTCCCCGGTAACCCTTACAGTCTGGTAACAGAGGTGCCCTGTCCCCCGGTAACCCTTACAGTCTGGTAACAGAGGTGCCCTGTCCCCCGGTAACCCTTACAGTCTGGCAACAGAGGTGCCCTGTCCCCGGTAACCCCTGGTAACCGTCTGTTCTATCACGATGTATATGTTCCTTGTCTCCAGAATCTGTTCGATGGTGATGGAAGTTTAACTCTTGGACTGCGACTGTAAATCCTTTGCATCATGTGTGCTGTCTGGAAAGAATTTGAGAGGAAAGAACATTACCTTTCCCAATCCCTCAATCTCATCTTTGTATACCAAAGAAAATGGTAACGAGGCTGCGATTTATTTATTTTTTTGCCTGATAACCGAATCCCAGATTGTAGCTTTAACGTTTCCCCATAATCTCGTAGTGGACAAGTTTCATCTCATACAGCAGGAGGATTACGCTCAGTCTAATCTTGGTTAACCCAGAACTAAAGTCTCACATCATTTTGTTTTAGCTTCTCCATTAAGTTCTGGTCCCATACGTGTTAAGAGAAAGAGATGCTAGAAAAGAGGAGCTCTACCCTGTCTCTTTTCAAGTTACCGGGCCGATGTCCCCTCACCTCCCCGAAATTCGAAAGATACTAACACCTGCGATACCAGTTGTTTATTTGGATGTTGTTTATTTGGATCCACTCACAGTTCACATTTTACAGCTCATATTGTTTTACAGCTCACATTGTTTTACAGCTCACAGTTTACAGCTTACAACTCACAGCTGCAATCACCGATCATCTTCAAAGAGTATCTTTAATAATCCCCCACCCCCCTTTATAAACTAACACGGGCACTTGACTCTCTCCCTCTACTAGCTCTGACTGGGTGATAGCTACTTTACTGAAAAAACATGTACTTACTTACTATAACTGAGATATGTAGCTGTCCTATCTGCTGTATCTATCTTCACATGAATGCACTGAATTGCTCTGGATGACTAAATGACTGAAATGTGAAATTGCATATATATATATAGAGGGAGATACGGAGAGAGGGAGAGGGACGGAGAGATGGAGAGACGGATAGATGGAAAGATGGGAGAGGGATGGAGATGGAGAGAGGTAGAGGGACGGAAAGATGAAGAGAGGGAGAGGGACGGAGGGACGGAGGAACGGAGAGATGGAGAGAGGGAGAGGGACGGAGAGGGGGAGAGAGGGAGAGGGACGGAGAGATGGAGAGAGGGAGAGTGATGGAGAGAGGGAGAGGGACAGAGAGATGGAGAGAGATATGGAGGAACGGACAGACAGACAGATGAGGAGCAGTGAAGGAAGCTAGATGGTCGGGGATGTTCCCAGTTAAGGGATTATCTGAAATAGAATCATCCTAAATGCTCCCAGAAGCTGAAGATAAATGCATCTCGTTGCCATAGCATTTTGAATTGGTGATCTGAACGGCAAAATACTGTCTATGTATTTCCTGTGTGTGCATTTACCAAATTATTATTTTTCCAGTGTTCTATTTCCAATGATTATGATTAAACTTGGTTTTCATATCACCTTGCGTTACCCATATATGAGAAAGAATTGTATATGAAGGAAAATGCAACTATTGCTATAGGGGGTCTAGGTTTCCTGTTCTCCTATTCACTTTACATGATCACCTAGCAATTATGTTTTGAGCAATACATCCCTCTTCTCTTCCTGGTCTGAACAGTAATTGAATGCATTAGTATGAAAAACAAAACGAACCAGCGTCAAATGGAGCACTCTACTTTGATTATAGGCCTGCGTTCTACCCATCCTGTCTGTCTGCCTGTCTGTCTCTCTCTCTCTCTCTCTCTCTCTTTCCCTCTCTGTCTCTCTCTCTCTGTCTTTCTTTCCTTCTCTCTCTCTCTCTCTCTCTCTGTCTCTCTCTCTCTCTTTCTCTCTCTGTCCCTTGCCTCTCTCTCTCACCTTTCTCTCTATCTCTGTCTCTCTCTGTTTCTCTCTCTCTCCTGTCTCTCTCTCTCTGTCTCTCTTTCCTTCTCTCTCTCTCTCTCTCTCTGTCTCTCTCTCTCTTTCTCTCTCTGTCCCTTGCCTCTCTCTCTCACCTTTCTCTCTATCTCTGTCTCTCTCTGTTTCTCTCTCTCTCCTGTCTCTCTATCTCTGTCTCTCTTTCCTTCTCTCTCTCTCTCCTGTCTCTCTGTCTGTCTCTCTCTCTTTCTCTCTCTGTCCCTTGCCTCTCTCTCTCACCTTTCTCTCTATCTCTGTCTCTCTCTGTTTCTCTCTCTCTCCTGTCTCTCTATCTCTGTCTCTCTCTGTTTCTCTCTCTCTCCTGTCTCTCTCTCTCTGTCTCTCTATCCTGTCTCTCTCTCTCTCTCTCTCCTGTCTCTCTCTCTCTCTCTCTCTCTGTCTCTCTCTCTCTCCTGTCTCTCTCTCTCCTGTCTCTCTCTCTCTGTCTCTCTTTCCTTCTCTCTCTCTTCCTTCTCTCTCTCTCCTGTCTCTCTCTCTCTCTCCTGTCTCTCTATCTCTGTCTCTCTCTGTCTCTCTCTCTCTCCTGTCTCTCTATCTCTGTCTCTCTCTGTCTCTCTCTCTCTCCTGTCTCTCTCTGTCTCTCTTTCCTTCTCTCTCTCTCTCCTGTCTCTCTCCTGTCTCTCTTTCTCTCTCCTGTCTCTCTCTCACGCTCCTCTCCCTCTCTCTCAATTCAATACAATGTGCTTTAATGGCATGATGTAACATTGTGCATATTGCCAAAGCTTATTTTGGATATTTACCATATGAAAATAAGTGTAATCAAAATTGTGAACTGGACAACAGTAACAACAATAACCAAGGGTCACAATAACCATACACTGAACAATAACAATAAGCATACAGTAGAGGACATGCAGGTTGATTGGTCTGTCAGACACTGTCTGTGCACTGTGCACTGCCAACCCACAGCTCTCTGCATCCTCCCCCAACAGGACGGGTACTCTCATCAGAGAGGTCTTTGAAACCTTGATGAAGGGTTTCAAATGCACTCTAATTGTTTTTTATATATATATTTTTTTACATTTAGTCAGGAAACGCACCTCTGTCTCAGGTTCTGCTGTTGTGCAGTGGTTGCACAGCCTTTCCTCTACAGGGAGACAGGTTCTGCTGTTGTGCAGTGGTTGCACAGCCTTTCCTCTACAGGGAGACAGGTTCTGCTGTTGTGCAGTGGTTGCACAGCCTTTCCTCTACAGGGAGACAGGTTCTGCTGTTGTGCAGTGGTTGCACAGCCTTTCCTCTACAGGGAGACAGGTTCTGCTGTTGTGCAGTGGTTGCACAGCCTTTCCTCTACAGGGAGACCGGTTCTGCTGTTGTGCAGTGGTTGCACAGCCTTTCCTCTACAGGGAGACAGGTTCTGCTGTTGTGCAGTGGTTGCACAGCCTTTCCTCTACAGGGAGACAGGTTCTGCTGTTGTGCAGTGGTTGCACAGCCTTTCCTCTACAGGGAGACAGGTTCTGCTGTTGTGCAGTGGTTGCACAGCCTTTCCTCTACAGGGAGACAGGTTCTGCTGTTGTGCAGTGGTTGCACAGCCTTTCCTCTACAGGGAGACAGGTTCTGCTGTTGTGCAGTGGTTGCACAGCCTTTTCTCTACAGGGAGCCAGGCTTTCCTGTGTCTACTCTTCTCAATGCCAAGGCTGTGCTCACTGAGCCTGTACTTTGTCAAGGTTTTTCTAAGGTTTTGATCAGTACACCATGGTCAAATAGTGAGCCACGGTGTACTGTCAACTTAGGGCCAGATAGTACTGCATTTTGCTTTGTGCTTGTGTTTCCCAAAAAGAAATGTAGTTTTATTTTCATTGTGTTGTAATT
This sequence comes from Oncorhynchus kisutch, assembly GCF_002021735.2. Taxonomy (NCBI): domain Eukaryota; kingdom Metazoa; phylum Chordata; class Actinopteri; order Salmoniformes; family Salmonidae; genus Oncorhynchus; species Oncorhynchus kisutch. Next base: position 40,910,786 of record NC_034198.2, on the reverse strand, counting down.
TGTTTTATTCTGATTGATTGGATGTTCTGGTCCTGAGGCTTCAGTGTGTTAGTAGAACAGGTTTGTGAACTCAGCCCCAGGACCAGCTAGATGAGGGGACTCTTTTCTTTGCTCAGCTCTTGGCATTGCAGGGCTTGGTAATGATATGAGAGGGGTTCACTGTATTTTAGATGTTTCCAAAACTTAATTGCTCTTTTTTGAGTTTTTATTATTAGTGGATATTGGCCTAATTCTGCCCTGCATCCATTGTTTGTAGTTTTCCTCTGGACATGTAGGAGAATCTTACAGAACTCTGCATGCAGGGTTTCAATGGGGTGTTTGTCCCATTTGATGGAATCTTGTTTTGCAAGTGGACCCCACACCTCGCCTCCATAAAGGGCAATTGGTTCAATGACATATTCAATTAGTTTTTAGCCAAATTTGAATAGTTATTTCAATTTTTATTTGTTCTTTAATGGCATTGAGTGCCCTGCGTGCTTTCTCTCTCAGTTCATTCACTGCCTCATTAATGTGTCCAGTTGAGCTTATTTTTATACCTCAGTACTTGTAGTATGTGCAGTACTCTATATATTTTGCACCAATTGAGAACTTTGGTCTAATTCCCTGAGATCTGGATCTTCTCTGGAAAATCATTATTTTATAATTTTTGGGGTTTACTGCCAAGGCCCAGGTCTGGCAGTACTGCTCTAGCAGGTCCAGGCTCTGCTGTAGGCCATGTGCTGTGGGGGTTTACTGCCAGGGCCCAGGTCTGGCAGTACTGCTCTAATAGGTCCAGGCTCTGCTGTAGGCCATGTGCTGTGGGTGACAGCAGGCATAGGTCATCTGCGAAGAGTAGGCATGTAACCTCTGAATTGTGGAGATTAACACCAGGGGCTGAGGATTTTAATAGTGGCCAATTTGTTGATGTAAATATTGAAGAGTGCAGGGCTCAGATTACAACCCTGGCGAAGGCCTCACCCCAGGTTAAATAATTATGTTATTTTCTTGCCAATCTTAATGCTGCACATATTGCCAGTACATAGTGTTTTAATTATGTGATATGTTTAACCCCCTACACCACTCTCAATAACTTTGTAGAACAGTCCTGTTTGCCAAATAGAATCAAATGCTTTTTGGAAGTCGATAAAGCAAGCATTTATTTTGGTATTATTTTGGTGGACATGTTTATCTATCAGGGTCTGTAGGGTGTAAATATCATAAATAAGATGTTTTGGTATAAATCCAATTTGTATTTTATTCAAGACATTGTGCTTATTAAAGAAGTTTATAACTCTTACATTTATAATACCACAGAAAACATTCCCCAGGTTACTGTTCACACAAATGCCTCTGTAATTGTTAGGGTCAAATTTGTCTCCGTTCTTAAAGATTGGGGTTATGAGTCCTTGATTCCAGATGTCAGAGAAATAACCTACACTCAGGATCAAATGCAACAGTTTTAATATAGCCAATAGAAATTTTACACTAGTGAGTTTGAGCATCTCATGTAGGATGCCATCAGGTCCACATGCTTTTTTAAATTTGAGGGTCTGAAGATTCTTATAGAGCTCCTAGTCATTAATTGGGGAGTCCAGTGGATTTGAATTGTCCTTTATAGCTTTTTCTAATCCCTTCAACTTCTCATGAATTTTGCATTGCTCTGTGTTTGTGTGAATTTGAACAGTGTTGTAGTGTTTTAAAATGGGTTGTCCATATGTCACCATTTTGTATCGCTAATTCCTCTGGTTTGGATTTGTTTAGTTTTTTCCAATTTTGCCAAAGTTGTTTGTGTTTGTGGACTCCTCAATTAGTGTCAGCTGCTTGCTGTTGTACTGTGCTTTTTTGGTTCTGGGTGTATGTTTATAGAGTTTTAAAGTCTCACAGTAATGAAGGCGTAATTCACCATTATTTGGGTCTCTGTGCTTTTGGTTGGAGGTGTCCTATGTTTTTTCCTTATAATTTTACAATCTGCATGAAACCAGTCGTCATCTGTGATCTTTTTTGTTTAGTTTTTTATCAATTTCATTTGTGCCTTTTTTTCTATTTGCCTGAATATAGTTGATGATTTGTACTGCCAGATTGATGCCTTCTTCACTGTGAGTGAATGTGGTATCCAGAAAGTTATCTAAGAGTGTTTGAATATTTTTGTTCCAGGTTGCTTTCTGGTATTCTTCTGTGCTGTTTTGGGCCCATCTGTATGAATGTCTGATGTTGTACAGCTTACTGGACTGTGAATGTCTGATGTTGTACAGCTGACTGGGCTGTGAATGTCTGATGTTGTACAGCTGACTGGGCTGTGAATGTCTGATGTTGTACAGCTGACTGGACTGTGAATGTCTGATGTTGAACAGCTGACTGGGCTGTGAATGTCTGATATTGTACAGCTGACTGGGCTGTGAATGTCTGATGTTGTACAGCTGACTGGGCTGTGAATGTCTGATGTTGTACAGCTTACTGGACTGTGAATGTCTGATGTTGTACAGCTGACTGGACTGTGAATGTCTGGTTGTTTCCATGTCTGTTCCTTTGAGGAACAACGTAATGTGGCTGTGATCAGACAGAGGTGTTAGTGGCTTGACAGTGAAGGAGCTGAGAGAGAAAGGGTCAATGTCTGTAATCATATAGTCTACTGTACTGTGGCCAAGAGGTGAGCAGTAGGTGAATCTCCCCAAAGAGTCCCCCCATAACCTACCATTGACAAAGTACAGACCCAGGCTGCAACAGATCCCTTCTGTTGTTATTGATGGTGATGTCACTGTTGTTTCTATGGGGGAGATTTAGGCAGTTAGAAACAGAATGGCCTGTAATGAAGCTGTCCCCTCGTGTGGTCTGTCACTGTTGTTTCTATGGGGGAGATTTAGGCAGTTAGAAACAGAATGGCCTGTAATGAAGCTGTCCCCTCGTGTGGTCTGTCACTGTTGTTTCTATGGGGGAGATTTAGGCAGTTAGAAACAGAATGGCCTGTAATGAAGCTGTCCCCTCGTGTGGTCTGTCACTGTTGTTTCTATGGGGGAGATTTAGGCAGTTAGAAACAGAATGGCCTGTAATGAAGCTGTCCCCTCGTGTGGTCTGTCACTGTTGTTTCTATGGGGGAGATTTAGGCAGTTAGAAACAGAATGGCCTGTAATGAAGCTGTCCCCTCATGTCGTCGTTACATCAGGTCGTGTTCCTGTGAACGCATTTGTGTCCCCACAGATGAGCACATGTCCCTGGGCCTGGAAATGGCATGTCTCTTCCTTAAGGTTGGGTCCTCCTTTAGTCCTTCTTTAGATCCTCTAAGTAATATGGGGATTCTGGGGGGGGGGGGAATATATATATATTGCAGAAAGGAAGACGTATTTTTCTGTCAATACAAGTCATTTTTTCAGTTTTATCCAGTTTAGGCCCTGAATATTCCACATGCTAACTGATAGGTTGATGAGTTTAGGCCCTGAATGTTCCACATGCTAACTGATAGGTTGATGAGTTTAGGCCCTGAATGTTCCACATGCTGACTGATAGGTTGATGAGTTTAGGCCCTGAATGTTCCACATGCTGACTGATAGGTTGATGAGTTTAGGCCCTGAATGTTCCACATGCTAACTGATAGGTTGATGAGTTTAGGCCCTGAATGTTCCACATGCTAACTGATAGGTTGATGAGTTTAGGCCCTGAATGTTCCACATGCTGACTGATAGGTTGATGAGTTTAGGCCCTGAATGTTCCACATGCTGACTGATAGGTTGATGAGTTTAGGCCCTGAATGTTCCACATGCTGACTGATAGTGATTTCATGTTGCAGAAAGAAAGAATAGCAGTCAGAAATACCGTAAATACTAACTATTAGGTTGTTAAGAGTGAGATAAAGAGGATAACAGCAAAATTATATTTTACATTATATTTTATTTTATATTTTACAATTGAAGTCGGAAGTTTACATACATCTAAATACAAAATACATTTAAACTCAGTTTTTCACAATTCCTGACATGTATTACGAGTAAGACTTCCCTGTCAGGTCAGTTAGGATCACCACTTTCTAATGTCAGAATAATAGCAGAGAGAATGATTTATTTCAGCTTTTAAATGTTTCGTGTAGCCTTCCACAAGCTTCCCACAATAAGTTGGTTGAATTTTGGCCCATTCCTCCTGACAGAGCTGCTGTAACTGAGTCAGGTTTGTAGGCCTCCTTGCTCGCACACAGTTCTGCCCTCAATTTTTTTTTATGGGATTGAGGTCAGGACTTTGTGATGTCCACTCCAATACATTGACTTTGTTGTCCTTAAGCCATTTTGCCACAACGTTTGGAAATATGCTTGGGGTCATTGTTCATTTGGAAGACCGATTTGCGACTCTCTTTTTTTGGGCGATTTCGGAGCAGTGGCTTCTTCCTTGCTGAGCATCCTTTCAGGTTATGTCGATATAGGACTCGTTTTACTGTGGATATAGATACTTTTGTAGCTGTTTTCTCCAGCATCTTCACAAGGTCCTTGGCTGTTGTTCTGGGATTTATTTGCACTTTTCACACCAAAGTACGTTCATCTCTAGGAGACAGAATGCGTCTCCTTCCTGAGCGGTATGACGGCTGCGTGGTCCCATGGTGTTTATACTTGCATACTATTGTTTGTACAGATAAACATGGTACCTTCAGGCATTTGGAAATTGCTCCCAAGGATGAACCAGACTTGTGGAGGTCTACAATTTTTTTTCTGAGGTCTTGGCTGATTTCATTTGATTTTCCCATGATGTCAAGCAAAGAGTCACTGAGTTTGAAGGTAGGCCTTGAAATACATCCACAGGTACACCTCCAATTGACTCAAATTATGTCAATTAGCCTATCAGAAGCTTCTAAAGCCCTGACATCATTTTCTGGAATATTCCAAGCTGTTTAAAGGGACAGTCAACTTAGTGTATGTAAACTACTGAATCACTGGAATTGTGATACAGTGAATTATAAGTGAAATAATATGTCTGTAAACAATTGTTAGTACAATAGGTGTGTGTGTGTGTGTGCGTGTTTAGTGCAATTTAGTTGAGATGGATTGGAGTACCTATTTTATCTCCTACAGGATTCTCCTGTCCTCTGACGACCTCTGCGTCGCTGCACTGGTCCTGCTGTTGGGCCCTGTAGAGTGGAGGAGGGCCAGGTCTGGGCCGTGGAGGCTTCCTCTCTGGTCTGGTAGAGGTGGTGGTCTGGTGCCTGGGTAGTAGGCTGGGCCCGGTCCGGTCTGGCTAAGCCGATGGAAGGGCTGATTCTCTGGTTGTGGGCGGGGCCTGTGGGGTGCTCTTGAAGGGGCCCAGGGTCTGGTGCTGGGTCTGGTGGGGCGTTGAAGGGGCCCTGGGTCTGGTGGGGCGTTGAAGGGGCCCAGGGTCTGGTGTGGCATTGAAGGGGCCCTGGGTCTGGTACTGGGTCTGGTGGGGCGTTGAAGGGGCCTGGGGCTCCTTGTTGGTGCAGTGGTCTGGTAGGGGTCTCTGGGTGGTCCTCTGTCCAGTGCGGCATGGGGTGTTTGTCTACCAAGTGCCACGTCCTTTAGAGACTTGGCAAACATCCCTACTGTCTGCTTCCTCAGGTGGGAGTGGTCGTGCAGATGCTCTGGGGTGATTGTTGGGTGGTGAGCAACGTGCACGTTCTGGAGTAGGCCACACCCTCTGGTGATGTCAGCGTTGATGGTTGTTGGTGCCGGTGTGAATAATAATGTGGCCTGAGCCAAAGTCATGCTGGGACAGGATGTGGAGTGCATCCTGTGTTTTTGGGCACCATATTTTGGACACCTTGTGGTGGGGGAAGAGTTTATCCTCTTGGATGAATGTCCCATTTGAGTCAATGAGGATGGACACCTCAGTGGGTTTTACCAGAGTAGTGGGTTCACGGTCTGGGGCTGGGGTACACAGGTTCTGTATACATGGAGGGGTGTCAGGGGGCGGGGGTGTCAGGGGGGGGCAGAGAGAATCTCTCTGTAGTAGGTGTCCCCTAGCCTCCTTGTTGACTGTGGGTGTGGGTGGAGGGTGGTGAGGGGCTGTAGCTTCTCTCTATCAGTCTCTACATTCTGTTCTCTATCTGCAGCACCCTCTTCATGACAGACAACTGCATTGCCATCTCCTCCTTTACCTGCACCAACTCTCTCCTCATGGTGGCCTTTACCTCCTCAAGAGCTGTGGTAAGGCTCTCTCCTCATGGTGGCCTTTACCTCCTCAAGAGCTGTGGTAAGGCTCTCTCCTCATGGTGGCCTTTACCTCCTCAAGAGCTGTGGTAAGGCTCTCTCCTCATGGTGGCCTTTACCTCCTCAAGAGCTGTGGTAAGGCTCTCTCCCCATGGTGGCCTTTACCTCCTCAAGAGCTGTGGTAAGGCTCTCTCCTCATGGTGGCCTTTACCTCCTCAAGCGCTGTGGTAAGGCTCTCTCCCCATGGTGGCCTTTACCTCCTCAAGCGCTGTGGTAAGGCTCTCTCTCAGCTCCTGGACAGAGTTCTTCAGCTGGGTCCTACACTGATCTGGTCCTGTAGAAGTTCTGTGTCTGGGCTGGAGGTGGTGTAGCTGGGGGGGGGCTGCCTCTAACAGAGCCAGCCTGTCTCTCACTCTCCTGTCTCTCGCTCTCTCCTGTCTCCCTCTCTTTCTGTCTCTCTCTCTCTGTCTCTCTCTCTCTCTCCCTCTCTCTCTGTCTCTCTCTCTTTCTCCTCTCTCTCTCTCCCACACCCTCTCTCTCTGTCTCTCTCTCTGTCTCTCTCTCTTTTTCCTGTCTCTCTCTCTCTCTCTCCCTCTCTCTTTCTCTTTCTCTCTCTCTCTGTCTCTTTCTCTCTCTCTCTCTGTCTCTCTCTCTGTCTCTCTCTCTCTCTCCTGTCTCTATCTCTCCCTCTCTCCCTCTCCCTCTCTCTCTCTCTGCCTTCTCTCTCTCCTTTCTCTCTCTCTATGGGCCCTGGTCAAAAGTAGTGTCATTTGTGATGCATGTTATCAGGGCCTGGCTCTGGCTACCTGTGGGTTATAATGCTCTGAGCTCATATAATGGCATGTGCATCATATGAGGACCCACTGGCTCATGTAGTACAGACAGGCATTTATGTTACATTAATCCTTCAGAGTGTGATCTCGATGGGATAGAGTGTGTGAGTGAGTGTGTGTGTGCGTGTGTGAGTGAGTGAGTGAGTGTGAGTGTGAGTGTGAGAGAGTGTGAGTGTGAGAGAGTGTGAGTGTGTGTGAGTGTGAGAGAGTGTGAGTGTGTGAGTGTGTGTGAGTGTGTGAGTGTGTGAGTGAGTGTGTGAGTGAGTGAGTGAGTGAGTGAGTGAGTGAGTGAGTGAGTGAGTGAGTGAGTGAGTGAGTGAGTGAGTGAGTGAGACATACTGCCACAAGTAGGCCATCACAGGAAATAGTGGGGAGAGAAATATCTCCTAACTCCTGACTCTCATTTCACCATGGATGAGATTTCTGTGGATTCTCACAAATATCAAAGGACGTTGCTACTGGGACGTTGCTACTGGGACGTTGCTACTGGGACGTTGCTACTCTAAAATACACCAGTGATAATGTACTGCTTTGATTTGTTCTCACAACAACACATTACTGTACTTTTACTTTGTACATTTTCTTTAATCTTCTTCCTTCCTTCCTTAAGCTCTTCAGGCCTTAATTAATATTATATTTTTTATTGTTATTATTATATTTATTATTTTAATATTGATTATTCTTATTATATTTATTCTTATTCTTATTATATTTATTATTCTTATTATATTATTATTATTATTATTATATTTATTATTATTATTATTATATTTATTATTATTATTATATTTATTATTATTATTATTATATTTATTATTATTATTATATTATTATTATTATTATTATTATTATATTTATTATTATTATTATTATTATTATTATTATTATATTTATTATTTTAATATTGATTATTATTATTATATTTATTATTATTATTATTATATTTATTATTATTATTATATTTATTATTATTATTATTATTATTATTATTATATTTATTATTATAATGTTGATTATTATTATAATATTTATTATTATAATATTGATTATTATTATTATATTGATTATTATTATTATATTGATTATTATTATTATTATTATTATTATTATAATATTTATTATTATTATATTTATTATTATTATTATTATTATTATATTTATTATTATTATATTGATTATTATTATTATTATTATATTGATTATTATTATTATATTGATTATTATAATATTGATTATTATTATTATTATATTGATTAATATAATTATATTTATTATTATAATGTTGATTATTATTATATTTATTTTTATTAAATGTATTATTATTAGTATAATTATAATATTATTACAATTATAACCCCCTCAACCCATATGCCTCTATCTCCTCTTCCCCAATTAATCTCTCCCCTCTCCCCCTATTCCCCTATCCCCCTCTCCCCTATTCCTCTCTCCCCCTATTCCTCTCTCCCCTCTCTCCCTATTCCCCTATTCCCCTATCCCCCTCTCCCCTTATTCCTCTCTCCCCCTATTCCTCTCTCCCCCTATTCCCCTATCCCCCTCTCCCCCTATTCCTCTCTCCCCCTATTCCTCTCTCCCCCTATCCTCTCTCCCCCTATTCCCCTATCCCCCTCCCCCCTATTCCTCTCTCCCCCTATTCCTCTCTCCCCTCTCTCCCTATTCCCATATTCCCCTATCCCCCTCTCCCCCTATTCCTCTCTTCCCCTATTCCTCTCTCCCCCTATTCCTCTCTCCCCCTATTCCTCTCTCCCTCTCTCCCGTTTCCTCTCTCCCCCTATTCCTCTCTCCCCCTCTCTCCCTTTTCCTCTCTCCCCCCTATTCCTCTCTCCCCCTATTCCTCTCTTCCCCTATCCTCTCTTCCCCTATTCCTCTCTCCCCTATTCCTCTATCCCCTCTCTCCCTTTTCCTCTATTCCCCTATTCCTCTCTCCTCCTATTCCTCTCTCCCCCTATTCCTCTCTCCCCCTATTCCTCTATCCCCTCTCTCCCTATTCCTCTCTCCCCTATCCCTCTATCCCCCCTCCCCCATATGCCTCTCTCACCCTCCCCCAATCCTCTATTACCCCTCCCCCTATTCTTCTCTCCCACTATTCCTCCAACCCCCACCCACATATTCCTCTGTCCCCCTCCATCCCCCTCTCCCCTATTCATCTCTCCCCTCTGCCTCTATCCCCTCTCTCCCTATTCCTCTCTCCCCCTATGCCTCTATCCCCTTCTCCCCCCTATTCCTCTCTCCCCCTATTCCTCTCTCTCCCCCCTCTCCCCCTCTCCCCCTATTCCTCTCTCCCCCTATTCCTCTCTCCCCCTATTCCTCTCTCCCCCTATTCTTCTATCCCCTCTCTCCCTATTCCTCTCTCCCCTATCCCTCTACCCCCTCCCCCATATGCCTCTCTCACCCTCCCCCAATCCTCTATACCCCTCCCCTTATTCCTCTCTCCCACTATTCCTCCAACCCCCACCCCCATATTCCTCTGTCCCCCTCCATCCCCCTCTCCCCTATTTATCTCTCCCCTATGCCTCTATCCCCTCTCTCCCTATTCATCTCTCCCCTATCCTTCTCTCACATCCCCCCTATTTGTCTATCCCCTCCCCTATTACTCTATCCCCTCCCATATTCCTATATCACACTATTCCTCCAACCCCCACCCCCATATTCCTCTATCCCCTCCTCTATTACTCTATCCCCTTCCCCCTATTCCTCTCTCCCCCTATTCCTCTATCCCCTCTCTCCCTTTTCCTCTCTCCCCCTATTCCTCTCTCCCCCCTATTCCTCTATCCCCTCTCTCCCTTTTCCTCTCTCCCCCTATTCCTATCTCCCCCTATTCCTCTCTCCCCTATTCCTCTCTTCCCCTATTCCTCTCTCCCCCTACTCCTCTATCCACTCTCTCCCTTTTCCTCTCTCCCCCTATTCCTATCTCCCCCTATTCCTCTCTCCCCTATTCCTCTCTCCCCCTATTCCTCTCTCCCCCTATTCCTCTCCCCCCCTCTCTCCCCCCCTATTCCTCTATCCCCTCCCCCTATTCCTCTATCCCCTCACCCTAAGCCTCTATCCCCTCCCCTTTTTTCCTCTATCCCCTCCCCCTATTCCTCCCCCCCCCCCCCTATTCCTCTATCCCCTCCCCTTATTCCCCTATCCCCTCCCCCTATTCCTCCCACCCCCTCCCTCTATACCTCTATCACCCTATTCTTCTCTCCCAACCCCCCCTAATCCTCTATTCCCTCCCCCTATTCCTCTATCCCCTAGTCCTCTAATCCTCTCTTCCTTCTATTCCTATCTCCTCTGTTCCTCTCTTCCTTCTATTCCTATCTCCTCCTCTGTTCCTCTCTTCCCCTCTCCCGTTTATCTGGCTACACTGACCAGGACTGAAGCAGAGGGATTTCATGCTTTCAGCTTAGTAACAACATCATGCAAAACACCATTACCCTGGAAGGGACACTGAAGCATTGAGAAGCAGGTCAAGTACTATTTTTGAGGACGGGGAAGGGGACGGGGGGGGTTTAATGAAAACATTATACAAAACAACTACAGGCAGCCATGTTTTATTCATTTGTATGTCTCTTCAGTGGAACGCTTTAGAGAGAGGAGAACATGTGGCTTGAATAATGGTTGAATTAAGAGCTAGTTAAATTCCCTGGTAATTGCTGTTTTTATTTTAGAGTGGGACCACTTAATTTAAAAGCCTTGAAAAAGAAGGAGATCCTCTTCAACAGCACTCTTCATTTCAGTCCCAAATGGCACCCTATTCCCTATGTAGTGCACTACTTTTGAGTAGGGCTCTGGTCAGAAGTAATGCACTACATACGGAATAAGGGTGCCATTTGGGATGGATCCTCTTGCTTCTGTTTTGGTTTGTCTGAGATGATGTAAAACATAAAGAGGGTATTGTGATGGAGCGCTGTGTTTGCTCAGGTGCCCCTCTCTCTCTCTCTCTCTCTCTCTATCGGAGGATAATGAAGGAACTCTTACAACCAGATGTTTCCTCTTCATCAAGAAGCATCTCGCAAGGACCCTCTCAGAGAGAAACAAAGACTGAGGGAGGGGCAGAGAGGGTTGAGAGAAAAATAAACAGGCTTTTTGTTAAAGAATGTACTAGGCATTCTAGAGGCCTCTATAGGCACTAAGAACCAAGGACCATGACGTTAGGTGTGGACATGACAGATCACTAACCTGACTTAAGTAGACAATTGTGTTTTGTTCCTTGGTAGAGGCTGGTAATCAAACAGCCATCTATACCAGTTAGTGCGGCACAGTTATCTCAGATCTACTGTGGGCCTAAAACTATCTCAGATCTACTGTGGCCTAAAACTATCTCAGATCTACTGTTGCCTAAAACTATCTCAGATCTACTGTGGCCTAAAACTAACTCAGATCTACTGTGCGCCTGAAACTATCTCAGATCTACTGTGGGCCTAAAACTATCTCAGATCTACTGTGGCCTAAAACTATCTCAGATCTACTGTGGCCTAAAACTAGCTCAGATCTACTGTGGGCCTAAAACTATCTCAGATTTACTGTGGCCTACAACTATCTCAGATCTACTGTGGGCCTAAAACTATCTCAGATCTACTGTGGGCCTGAACTCACATCTACTGTGGGCCTGAACTCACATCTACTGTGGGCCTGAACTCACTAACTCAGACCTACTGTGGGCCTGAACTCACTAACTCAGACATACTGTGGGCCTGTACTCACTAACTCAGACCTGCTGCTTTTAAGGATCCTCATTAGTTCCAGCCAAGGCAGCAGCTAGTCTTCCTGGAATCTGGCAAAATTAAAGCATTTATACAATTTAAAAAACATTACATACATTCATAACATATTTCACAACACACTACATGTGTGCCCTCAGGCCCCTACTCCACTACCACACATCTACAACACACTGAGTGTTGGCCCTCAGGCCCCTACTCCACTACCACACATCTACAACACACTGAGTGTTGGCCCTCAGGCCCCTACTCCACTACCACATATCTACAACACACCGAGTGTTGGCCCTCAGGCCCCTACTCCACTACCAAACATCTACAACACACTGAGTGTTGGCCCTCAGGCCCCTACTCCACTACCACACATCTACAACACACTGAGTGTTGGCCCTCAGGCCCCTACTCCACTACCACACATATACAACACACTGAGTGTTGGCCCTCAGGCCCCTACTCCACTACCACACATCTACAACACACTGAGTGTTGGCCCTCAGGCCCCTACTCCACTACCACACATCTACAACACACTGAGTGTTGGCCCTCAGGCCCCTACTCCACTACCACACATCTACAACACACTGAGTGTTGGCCCTCAGGCCCTACTCCACTACCACACATCTACAACACACTGAGTGTTGGCCCTCAGGCCCCTACTCCACTACCACACATCTACAACACACTGAGTGTTGGCCCTCAGGCCCCTACTCCACTACCACATATCTACAACACACCGAGTGTTGGCCCTCAGGCCCCTACTCCTCTACCACATATCTACAACACACTGAGTGTTGGCCCCCAGGCCCCTACTCTACTACCACATATCTACAACACACTGAGTGTTGGCCCTCAGGCCCATACTCTACTACCACACATCTACAACACACTGAGTGTTGGCCCTCAGGCCCCTACTCTACTACCACACATCTACAACACACTGAGTGTTGGCCCTCAGGCCCCTACTCTACTACCACACATCTACAACACACTGAGTGTTGGCCCTCAGGCCCCTACTCTACTACCACATATCTACAACACACTGAGTGTTGGCCCTCAGGCCCCTACTCCACTACCACATATCTACAACACACTGAGTGTTGGCCCTCAGGCCCATACTCCACTACCACATATCTACAACACACTGAGTGTTGGCCCTCAGGCCCCTACTCTACTACCACACATCTACAACACACTGAGTGTTGGCCCTCAGGCCCCTACTCTACTACCACATATCTACAACACACTGAGAGTTGGCCCTCAGGCCCCTACTCTACTACCACACATCTACAACACACTGAGTGTTGGCCCTCAGGCCCCTACTCTACTACCACACATCTACAACACACTGAGTGTTGGCCCTCAGGCCCCTACTCCACTACCACACATCTACAACACACTGAGTGTTGGCCCTCAGGCCCCTACTCCACTACCACATATCTACAACACACTGAGTGTTGTCCCTCAGGCCCATACTCCACTACCACATATCTACAACACACTGAGTGTTGGCCCTCAGGCCCCTACTCTACTACCACACATCTACAACACACTGAGTGTTGGCCCTCAGGCCCCTACTCTACTACCACACATCTACAACACAAAATCCATGTGTACATGTTTGTATGGTGTATATGTTTTCATGTGTGTGTATGCATGTGTGTGTATGCATGTGTGTGTATGCATGTGTCTATGTTTGTGTTGCTTCACAGACCCCGCTGTTCCATAAGGTGAATTTTATCTGTTCTTTAAACTGATTCTACTGCTTCTATTACTTACCTGATGTGGAATAGAGGTCCATGTAGTCATGGCTCTATGTAGTACCCTGTGCCTCCCATAGTCTGTTCTGGACTTGGGGACTGTGAAGAGATCTCTGCTGGCATGTCTTGTGGGGTATGCATGGGTGTCTGAGCTGTGTACTAGTCGTTTAAACAGACAGCTTGGTGCTTTCGACATGTCAATACCTCTCATAAAAACAAGTAGTGATGATGTCAATCTCTCCTCCACTTTGAGCCAGGAGAGATTGACATGCATATTATTAATGTTAGCTCTCTGTGTACATTTAAGGGCCACCCGTGATGCCCTGTTCTGAACCAATTGTAATTTTACTAAGTCCCTCTTTGTGGCACCTGACCACATGACTGAACAGTAGTCCAGGTGCGAAAAAACTAGAGCCTGTAGGACCTGCCGACAGTGTTATTAAGGCAGAGCAGCACTTTCTCATGGACAGACTTCTCCCCATTTTAGCTACTACTGCATCAATATGTTTTGACCATGACAGTTTACAATCCAGGGTTACTCCAAGCAGTTTAGTCATCTCAACTTGCTCAATTTCAACCGTATTTATTACAAGATTTTGTTGAGGTTCAGGTTTTAGTGAATGATTTATCCCAAATGCAACGTTTTTAGTTTTTGAAATATTTAGGACCAATTTATTCCTTGCCACTCACTCTGAAACTAACTGCAGCTCTTTGTTAAGTGTTGCAGCCATTTCAGTTGCTGTAGTAGCTGACATGTATAGTGTTGAGTCATCCACATACATAAACACACTGGCTTTACTCAAAGTGGCATGTGACGTTAGTAAAGATTGAATAATTGATGGGCCTAGAAAGCTGCCCTGGGGAATTCCTGATTCTACCTGGATTATGTTGGAGAGTCTTTTCAAAGAAACACCCTCTGTGTTCTGTTAGATAGGTAACTCTTTATCCATAATACAGCAGGGGGTGGAAAGCCATAATGCGGCAGGGTAGCCTAGTGGTTAGAGCATTGGACTAGTATCCAGAAGGTTGCAAGTTCAAACCCCTGAGCTGACAAGGTACAAATCTGTTGTTCTGCCCCTGAACAGGCAGTTAACCCACTGTTGCAACCTTCCGGTTACTAGTCCAACGCTCTAGGCCATCATCTGAAAATAAGAATTTGTTCTTAACTGACTTGTTAAATAAAGGGAAAATAATAATAATAACAAACCATAATGTTTTTCCTGCAACAGACTAGGATCGATAATGTCAAAAGCCGCACTAACAACCCCCACAATCTTTCTTATCATATGTTTTTTCTCAGCCAATCAACAGTCATTTGTGTAAGTGCTGTGCTTGTTGAATGTCCTTCCCTATAAACGTGCTGAAAGTCTCTTGTCAATTTGTTTACAGAACAATAGCCTTGTATCTGTTTAAAACATGTTTTATTCAGACGTTTATTAAGGTGCATTTATTTATTATTATTATTTATTAAAATTGTAACAGGCTGATTGGTTGGCTATTTGAGCCAGTAAAGCTTTGCTCAAATAGCCAACCAGGTGGCTTGCTCAAAGAGCCAACCAGGTGGCTTGCTCAAAGAGCCAACCAGGTGGCTTGCTCAAATAGCCAACCAGGTGGCTTGCTCAAATAGCCAACCAGGTGGCTTGCTCAAATAGCCAACCAGGTGGCTTGCTCAAATAGCCAACCAGGTGGCTTGCTCAAAGAGCCAACCAGGTGGCTTGCTCAAATAGCCAACCAGGTGGCTTGCTCAAATAGCCAACCAGGTGGCTTGCTCAAATAGCCAACCAGGTGGACGGAATGACTTTAGCTTCCCTCCAAGCCTGAGGGTACACGCTCTCTAGTAGGTTTAAATTGAAAATCTACCCATGTCGTCACTAGGTCATTTGACTGCAGGAAAGGGCTACACACACACATGCACAGACACAGGCGCAGACACACGCACAGACACACGCACAGACACACGCACAGACACACAGACAGACACACACACACGCACACACACGCACAGACACAGGCGCAGACACACGCACAGACACACAGACAGACACACACACACACACACACACGCACAGACACACACACACGCACAGACACAGGCGCAGACACACGCACAGACACACATAGACATAGTGTAGGGTTTAATATTCAGCAGCTAATTACCCTCGTTGTGTTTCTGTGTTTCTGAACGGGTTCAAATGAAAAAATATGAATTCCCATGATCTGAAACAGACAATCGGCAATAATGTATTGTTCTTCTGTTAGGTGCACTGACTCACCTAAACACACAGACACATGGACATTCAATAGAGTGTTACAGTCGCTTGGTGAGCAGAGCAGCACGGTGTTCTGTAGCTTGGTGAGCAAAGCAGCATGGTGTTCTGTAGCTTGGTGAGCAGAGCAGCACGGTGTTCTGTAGCTTGTTGAGCAGAGCAGCACTGTGCTCTGTAGCTTGGTGAGCAGAGCAGCATGGTGTTCTGTAGCTTGGTGAGCAGAGCAGCATGGTGTTACGGTAGCTTGGTGAGCAGAGCAGCATGGTGTTACTGTAGCTTGGTGAGCAGAGCAGCATGTTGTTCTGTAGCTTGGTGAGCAGAGCAGCATGTTGTTCTGTAGCTTGGTGAGTGGAGCAGCATGGTGTTACTGTAGCTTGGTGAGCAGAGCAGCATGGTGTTCTGTAGCTTGGTGAGCAGAGCAGCATGGTGTTACTGTAGCTTGGTGAGCAGAGCAGCACGGTGTTCTGTAGCTTGGTGAGCAGAGCAACATGGTGCACCGTTACAGGAGTGTGTTTATTAGTTGTGGGTCACCTAGGAAGACAGATGGAGAAAAACAAAACAAGCAAAATGAAACATACACACACATGCACACACACACAAAAACACACAATCGTTACCTGAGCCAATAAGGAATTGGAAGGAGTAGAAGGTTGAGAGGGTAATCCCTGGTGTTGAAGCAGGAAATCTATCAAATAAAGGATTCCTTACCTCCTGGAGGGCGTCTGTTTATAGTACTGGAAGCAGTCTGCTACTGGAGATCTATAGGACCTACTCTAGCCTGGAATCCACACTGAGACAATAATAAATCAAAGCACTCCCAGACGAAGGCTTTGCTGTCGAATACGCGTCAGAGTTTTTAAAATCTTTGTTCTATTGAACATGCCTTAATTATATGAGGAGTGCCTTGGTCCTCCTTTCTTTTTGATGACAAATACCCCTTTACGGAAGGTCACCTTCTATCTACAAATATCTACTATTGTGTACTCTAGTAGCACTTCCTTTTTCCTCTACAAGTGAAAAAAAAACATCTAGTTTGGATCCAGATTAACCCTACACATCTGCACACAATCAAACTAATACTCTCCTTTAATCTTACCTCTTTGTCTTTCTTTTCTCCTGAATGTTTTACACTTCTGAGACATTTTACAGTCAAGTATTGAATTGGTTTTAAGCCAAGGCTAGACCGAGTTTCCATCCTATTTGTTATACCAGTACTCCCCTTTAAAAGTGAACACGACCACACGGAGGTAGTGGAAGATAAGATCATTTGGAAGTACAAGTGTTAAAAGTTAAGACAGAGTAAGAAAAGGTAGAAACCAATATGTAAATCAAATCAGACTACAGCCCCACACAGACAGACTCCAGACTACAGCCCCACACAGACAGACTCCAGACTACAGCCCCACACAGACAGACTCCAGACTACAGCCCCACATAGACAGACTCCAGACTACAGCCCCACACAGACAGACTCCAGACTACAGCCCCACACAGACAGACTCCAGACTACAGCCCCACTCAGACAGACTCCAGACTACAGCCCCACACAGACAGACTCCAGTCTAAAGCCCCACACAGACAGACTCCAGACTACAGCCCCACATAGACAGACTCCAGACTACAGCCCCACACAGACAGACTCCAGACTACAGCCCCACACAGACAGACTCCAGACTACAGCCCCACTCAGACAGACTCCAGACTACAGCCCCACACAGACAGACTCCAGTCTAAAGCCCCACACAGACAGACTCCAGACTACAGCCCCACACAGACAGACTCCAGAATACAGCCCCACACAGACAGACTCCAGACTACAGCCCCACACAGACAGACTCCAGTCTAAAGCCCCACACAGACAGACTCCAGACTACAGCCCCACACAGACAGACTCCAGTCTAAAGCCCCACACAGAGAGACTCCAGAATACAGCCCCACACAGACAGACTCCAGACTACAGCCCCACACAGACATACTCCAGAATGCAGCCCACACAGACAGACTCCAGACTACAGCCCCACACAGACAGACTCCAGTCTAAAGCCCCACACAGACAGACTCCAGACTACAGCCCCACACAGACAGACTCCAGAATACAGCCCCACACAGACAGACTCCAGACTACAGCCCCACACAGACAGACTCCAGTCTAAAGCCCCACACAGACAGACTCCAGACTACAGCCCCACACAGACAGACTCCAGTCTAAAGCCCCACACAGAGAGACTCCAGAATACAGCCCCACACAGACAGACTCCAGACTACAGCCCCACACAGACATACTCCAGAATGCAGCCCACACAGACAGACTCCAGACTACAGCCCCACACAGACAGACTCCAGACTACAGCCCCACACAGACAGACTCCAGACTACAGCCCCACACAGACAGACTCCAGCCCCACACAGACAGACTCCAGACTACAGCCCCACACAGACAGACTCCAGACTACAGCCCCACACAGACAGACTCCAGACTACAGCCCCACACAGACAGACTCCAGCCCCACACAGACAGAATCAGACTACAGCCCCACACAGACAGACTCCAGACTCCAGCCCACACAGACAGACTCCAGACTACAGCCCCACACAGACGGACTCCAGACTATAGCCCACACAGACAGACTCCAGACTACAGCCCCACACAGACAGACTCCAGACTACAGCCCCACACAGACAGACTCCAGACTATAGCCCACACAGACAGACTACAGACTACAGCCCCACACAGACAGACTCCAGACTACAGCCCACACAGACAGACTCCAGACTGCAGCCCACACAGACAGACTCCAGACTACAGCCCACACAGACAGACTCCAGACTACAGCCCCACACAGACAGACTCCAGCCCCACACAGACAGACTCCAGACTACAGCCCACACAGACAGACTCCAGACTACAACCCCACAGAGACAGACTCCAGACTACAGCCCCACACAGACAGTCTCCAGACTACAGCCCCACACAGACAGACTCCAGCCCCACACAGACAGACTCCAGACTACAGCCCCACACAGACAGACTCCAGACTACAGCCCCACACAGACAGACTCCAGACCCACACAGACAGACTCCAGACTACAGCCCCACACAGACAGACTCCAGACTACAGCCCCACACAGACAGACTCCAGACTACAGCCCCACACAGACAGTCTACAGACTACAGCCCCACACAGACAGACTCCAGCCCCACACAGACAGACTCCAGACTCCAGCCCCACACAGACAGACTCCAGACTACAGCCCCACACAGACAGACTCCAGACTCCAGCCCCACACAGACAGACTCCAGACTACAGCCCCACACAGACGGACTCCAGACTACATCCACACACTGCTATAAAGGCACCAGCATGTTTCAGTTTGTCTGGCACCTAGCCATACTTGGTGCTCACACCCCACAGAACGAACAAAGGGAAGTGAAAGGTTTATTGCTGCACAGCATGTCCTCATTTTGAAATGGAAATAAAAGCACAGAGAGGACAACCTTTTTTGAAAGGAAACAGCAGTAGAGATGGTTAGTTAGTTAGACCAGACAATAATATCTGATGTCTCATCTGATGAGCATCACTGCAGCAACTAGCAGTTGTAATTGTCATCCGACACCCAGAAGCGATGCACGTTTACTAAACAATAACACCTGCTCCTTTCACACAAACATATCCGTTGTTTTTGCTCGTTTGCTGACGACATGGAGGAATGTTGTTGAGTTATACAGATTTCATCCTGAACAGGCCTTAAGACGAGGAGAATAACCACCCTCGTCACACACACACACACACACACACACACACACACACACACACACACACACACACACACACACACACACACACACACACACACACACACACACACACACACACACACACACACAGAGAGAGAGAGAGACACACACCTACACAGACACACAGAGACACACACAGACACACACAGAGACATACACACAGTCATACATACACAGACAGACACACAGACACACACACACAGACATATACAAACAGACACAGACACACACATACAGACACATACATACAGAGTCGGGGTATATGTAGCAGTTTGGGCCGCCTGCCTCGTTGCAGAAGCAGAGTCAGGGTATATGCAGCAGTTTGGGCCGCCTGCCTCGTTGCACAAGCAGAGTCGGGGTATATGTAGCAGTTTGGGCCGCCTGCCTCGTTGCACAAGCAGAGTCAGGGTATATGTAGCAGTTTGGGCAGCCTGCCTCGTTGCAGAAGCAGAGTCGGGGTATATGCAGCAGTTTGGGCCGCCTGCCTCGTTGCACAAGCAGAGTCAGGGTATATGTAGCAGTTTGGGCCGCCTGCCTCGTTGCAGAAGCAGAGTCGGGGTATATGCAGCAGTTTGGGCCGCCTGCCTCGTTGCAGAAGCAGAGTCAGGGTATATGCAGCAGTTTGGGCCGCCTGCCTCGTTGCAGAAGCAGAGTCAGGGTATATGTAGCAGTTTGGGCCGCCTGCCTCGTTGCACAAGCAGAGTCGGGGTATATGCAGCAGTTTGGGCTGCCTGCCTCGTTGCAGAAGCAGAGTCAGGGTATATGCAGCAGTTTGAGCCGCCTGCCTCGTTGCAGAAGCAGAGTCAGGGTATATGCAGCAGTTTGGGCCGCCTGCCTCGTTGCAGAAGCAGAGTCAAGGTATATGCAGCAGTTTGGGCAGCCTGCCTCTGCTTGCACAGAACGCAAGAGGAGTGACACAATTTCCCTAGTTAAAATCTATTTATGTTAGCAGGCAATATTAACTAAATATGCAGGTTTAAAAAACACATGCTTGTGTATTGATTTTAAGAAAGGCATCGATGCTTATGGTTAGGTACACATTGTTGCAACGACAGTGTTGTTTTCGCGAATGCGCTTTTGATAAATCATCACCCGTTTGGCGAAGTAGGCTGTGATTTGATGATAAATTAACAGGCACCGCATTGATTATATGCAACTCAGGACAAGCTAGTTAAACTAGTAATATCATCAACAATGTGTCGTTAACTAGTGATTATGTGGAGATTGATCGTTTTTTATAAGATACGTTTAATGCTAGCTAGCAACTTACCTTGGCTCCTTGCTGCACTCGCGTAACAGGTGGTCAGCCTGCCACACAGTCTCCTCGTGGATTGCAATGTAATCGGCCATAATCCGATTACCGATTGTTATGAAAACAAAATTCGGCCATGCCGAATAATTGGTCGACCTCTAACACAGACACACAAAGACACACATACAGAGACACAGACATACACACACAGACACACACAGACACACACATACAGACACAGACACAGATGCGCACACAGACAGACAGGCACACACACACACACACACAGACAGACACAGACACACACAGACAGAAACACACACACAGACGGACACACAGACAGACAGACAGACAGACAGACAGACAGACAGACAGACAGACAGACAGACAGACAGACAGACAGACAGACAGACAGACAGACAGACAGACAGACAGACACACAAACACACAGACAGACACATACATACACACACACACATTAGGTCATACATTCCTACCCCTTCAATCATTAGCATATTTCCATTTAAATGAGACAAGGCCTCAGACATTCATTAGCATATCCATTTAAGTGAGACAAGGCCTCAGACTTTAGACTTAAAGACGCATTCTGTGACTGCTACAGGCATTTTTACACATTTAAATTCACGTTACTGTATATAGCCATTGAGTCTTGACGAATATAACTTTATAAACAAAAATGCGTCATGATCTTTATTCAACTAGCATACCCTAATCTGAACCCTCGAAAATATAAGCTATGATATCTTGGATGGTCAGTCCTTGTCTATGATTTCACAGTGGCAGGGTGTAGGGTTTGTTATTGTTTGAACTACAGATTGCCCCTTTAAAGGACATAAATTAGTTTTTCATTTTGCTTTTTCAACTCCAGGCTTTTTTTGTTCTGGCCCAGTGATGAACAAGATTAGAGATGTTTGGGAACGCAAGGCTATCAATCGACTAATCACAACTCATTTAAATTGTCCTTCCTCTTCCTCATCTGACTTGCATTAAAGGGCCATAGGAAATACCCCCTAGATAATGGTAATGGGTTTGACACGCGATTTTAATGAATATAAATCATGTTAATTATCCATTGTGTGGTGATCCATGGTGATCTGGTGATCTGATCTGTTCAGGGTTAAGCAAGGTTGTAGCGGGCAACCTCTGACTCCATGGAGTCAATCTGTGGTTCTCACTTAGGTCCTCTCCAAGGGCAGACAACCAATCATAAGGGTCAGTGAAAGGGTTTCTCCTTTTCTCCCTCCATTTGTTTCTATGTAATGAGAAATGAATGGCTGAATGTGTCTGTTTAATAACTGGATAAGTAAATTAAAGTTACCTACCTCAGAAATTGCAGCCGGAACTAATGCTTCACGGAGTTCAAGAAAGAGACACATCTCAACATCAAGTGTTCAGAGGAGACTGCATGAATCAGGCATTCATAGTCAAATTGCTGTAAAGAAACCACTACTAAAGGACACCAATAAGAAGAAGAGACTTGCTTGGGCCAAGAAACACGAGCAATGGACATTAGACCGATGGAAACATGCCCATTGGTCTGATGAGTCCAAATGAGAGATTTTTGGTTCCAAACGCCGTGTAGATAAGGTGAGTAGGTGAACGAATGATCTCTGCATGTGTGGTTCCCACCGTGAAGCATGGAGGAGGAGGTGTGATGGTGTGTAATATATATAAGTATAATATATGCCAATTAGCATATATTTAGCTTGACAATCCTGATGTTGAATAGTATCTGGGTTGTATCCCTGTGACTGTGGTTATACAGGTGAATAACACAATCAGTTATGATCAACATGAAATCATTTGGTTATAATTGTATTTGGTGAATGGGGGGGGGGGGTGTAATAATCACATGTAGGGCTTAATTCATGATTTTGCATTACCTGGAATGGAGACCGAGACTAGAACAGTTTGAGCTGGAATGGAGACCAGAGACTAGAACAGTTTGACCTGGAATGGAGACCGAGACTAGAATAGTTTGACCTGGAATGGAGACCAGAGACTAGAACAGTTTGACCTGGAATGGAGACCAGAGACTAGAACAGTTTGACCTGGAATGGAGACCAGAGACTAGAACAGTTTGACCTGGAATGGAGACCGAGACTAGAATAGTTTGACCTGGAATGAAGACCAGAGACTAGAACAGTTTGGAGGGAGGGAGGGAGGGGCAGGGAGGGAGAGAGGGGGGGAGGGAGGGAGGGAGGGGCAGGGAGGGAGGGAGGGAGGGGCAGGGAGGGAGGGAGGGAGGAAGGGAGGGGCAGGGAGGGAGGGAGGGAGGGAGGGGCAGGGTGGGAGAGAGGGGGGAGGGAGGGAGGGGCAGGGAGGGAGGGAGGGAGGGGCAGGGAGGGAGGGAGGGAGGGAGGGGCAGGGAGGGAGGGAGGAAGGGAGGGGCAGGGAGGGAGGGAGGGGCAGGGAGGGAGGGAGGAAGGGAGGGGCAGGGAGGGAGGGAGGGAGGGGCAGGGAGGGAGAGAGGGGGAAGGAGGGAGGGAGGGGCAGAGAGGGAGAGAGGGGGGGGGGGGGGGAGGGAGAGAGAGAGGGGGGAGGGAGGGAGAGAGGGAGGGAGGGAGTGAGGGAGGGGCAGGGAGGGAGGGAGGGAGGAAGGGAGGGGCAGGGAGGGAGGGAGGGAGGGAGGGGCAGGGAGGGAGAGAGGGGGGAGGGAGGGAGGGAGGGGCAGGGAGGGAGGGAGGGAGGGAGGGAGGGAGGGAGGGAGGGAGGGAGGGAGGGAGGGAGGGAGGGAGGGAGGGAGGGAGGGAGAGAGGGAGGGAGGGAGTGAGGGAGGGGCAGGGAGGGAGGGAGGGAGGGAGGGAGGGGCAGGGAGGGAGGGAGGAAGGGAGGGGAAGGGAGGGAGGGAGGGGCAGGGAGGGAGGGAGGAAGGGAGGGGCAGGGAGGGAGGGAGGGAGGGGCAGGGAGGGAGAGAGGGGGGAAGGAGGGAGGGAGGGGCAGGGAGGGAGAGAGGGGGGAGGGAGGGAGGGAGGGAGGGAGGGAGGGAGGGAGGGAGGGAGGGAGGGAGGGAGGGAGGGAGGGAGGGAGGGAGGGAGGGAGGGAGGGAGGGTGAAAGGATGAGTCAGAGTGGTCAATATATCTACTGTCCAATCTCTCCATCAGCTTGTATATACCCATTTCATTTGAAACTTGATTCCACATTTCTCTGTACATCATGTATTATTTGAGATATAATGACAATGCATTTAACAATACAGTATGGCCAGAACCCCTATCTTTTGTAGAGACCCTTCCCTTCAGTCTCAGAAGGGGGACATCATCCCATCTCCACTTCCAACACCCACCCTCTAGAAAATCGAATTTAAAAAAACGAGTTTCTGTCTTTTTGGTATGACTTCAGAGCTCAATTAATTCATTAACTCATTCATTAAACTAATCTAGATTATATCTGCTGTCCCTGTAGAATGTTTCCGCCCGTTCATAGAACCCTATTAGGTTCCAGGTAGAACCTTTTTTGGTTCCTATGGAATCTCACCCACTATATTACACTCAACAGACTAGACTTGGGTATTGTGTGCTAGTCATCACCTTAACACAGAGAGGCATCTTGAGCTGAACCTTATCATTTCTTTTTAAGCCTTTTCATTTAACTTGTTTCCGAGGCCACCAAACCAATAAACCAATTCACCTGGAAGTCTGAGTGTTTAAACTACTGATCAATGAGGGGATTTTTTTGTTGTTGTCTGTGCCTCTCTGCCTGCTGCGGAGGGAGGTAGAGTTAGAGAGCTCACACTGCAACCATAGCAACATGACATGACTGGGGTTATCTGTTAGAAACTACCAGAGAGTCTCTCGTGGACTCCGTATCCATTTGATCACTTGCTGTTTTCCCTTCATTTCTTCTCAACCGGGTGGAGAAAAAAATAATAATTAGAAAACAGGGAAAATAGATATGAGTGTGAGATTAATGACAAATTGGGTTGTTTGTTTTGTGGTGTTTGATTTCAAAATAAGAGTTTGGTAGGAAGCAGATTATCAGGATGCTATGTTCGGTGCTATATGAGCTACATTACCATATGAACTACTGTACTATATGAGGTACTGTACTATATGAGGTACTGTACTATATGAGTACTATATGAGCTACTGTACTATATGAGGTACTGTACTATATGAGTACTATATGAGCTACTGTACTATATGAGGTACTGTACTATATGAGATACTGTACTATATGAGGTACTGTACTATATGAGTAGTATATGAACTACTGTACTATATGAGTACTATATGAGCTACATTACCATATGAACTACTGTACTATATGAGTACTATATGAACTACTGTACTATATGAACTACTGTACTATATGAGTACTATATGAACTACTGTACTATATGAGTACTATATGAGCTACTGTACTGTATGAGTACTATATGAGCTACTGTACTATATGAACTACTGTACTATATGAGTACTATATGAGCTACTGTACTGTATGAGTACTATATGAGCTACTGTACTATATGAGTACTATATGAGCTACTGTACTATATGAACTACTGTACTATATGAGTACTATATGAGCTACTGTACTGTATGAGTACTATATGAGCTACTGTACTATATGAGCTACTGTACTATATGAGTACTATATGAGCTACTGTACTATATGAACTACTGTACTATATGAGTACTATATGAGCTACTGTACTGTATGAGTACTATATGAGCTACTGTACTATATGAGCTACTGTACTATATGAGTACTATATGAGCTACTGTACTATATGAACTACTGTACTATATGAGTACTATATGAGCTACTGTACTGTATGAGTACTATATGAGCTACTGTACTGTATGAGTACTATATGAGCTACTGTACTAGATGAGCTACTGTACTATATGAGTACTATATGAGCTACTGTACTGTATGAGTACTATATGAGCTACTGTACTATATGAGTACTATATGAGCTACTGTACTATATGAACTACTGTACTATATGAGTACTATATGAGCTACTGTACTATATGAGCTACTGTACTATATGAGTACTATATGAGCTACTGTACTATATGAGTACTATATGAGCTACTGTACTATATGAGTACTATATGAGCTACTGTACTGTATGAGTACTATATGAGCTGCTGTACTATGACTGACTCTCTCTCTCTCCCATTACAATGTCTCTCTGACTCTCTCTCTCCCAGAGAGTTTCTCCCAGTGAAAACAGTCCATGATGGTCATTAGGCCTAGTGTACAGTAGGTATCTACGTCTGTGTGGTTTGGCCAGTCTTGTGGTGACGAGAAGAGTGGAGAACAGTTGCACCACGACTGTTGGTTGATTGGCTGATTCTATATTGTATATAGATAGACTACAGCATATACGCTTTCTAACACAATGAGGCTATATTAGCTATCTCCTGAGCTCTCTCTCTCAAGGCCAATCCTGCCACTGTTGTCATTCAGGCCTATAATCTCAGGCTCCTGGTCTCACCGGACACTGTTTGCTGATAGATTATCTATGCAGATTGTGTAGATAGACTATACAAAAACAGTGGAGGCTCCACAGTGGAGGAAGGGGAGGACTATCCTCAGTGCATTTCATAAAAATAAAAATAGTGAAACATAAAAAAAGTTATCCTTTTTAGATAAAACTAAATACACAAAAATACAAAGGTATATGGACACAAATTAGTGGATTTGGCTATTTCAGTAAAATCGAGCACACAGCCATGCAATCTCCATAGACAAACATTGACAGTAGAATTGATTTCAATACAAAACCTAGGAGGCTCATGGTTCTCACTCTCTTCCATAGACTTACACAGTAATTATGACATCTTCCGGAGGACGTCCTCCAACCTATCAGAGCTCTTGCAGCATGAACTGACATGTTGTGCACCCAATCAAAAGGATCAGAGAATGAATCTACTAGTGAAAGCATAAGCTAGCTGGTGCTTAACATGTGGTGAGTAGTTGACTCAAAGACAGAGAACGACAATCTTTTTTTATTTTTTATTAACAAATTAATTCCTTCAAAAAGGAAAGAGAAGCAAGAGAGACAGAGAGAGCTAGCTTATTTCGTAGCATTTTTATTCACTTTTACTTACTTAGCTTGAGAACGGAGCTAGCTAGTTTAGCCTACTCAAACACCCAGCTCAAACAGAGAGGGATGCTATGTTAGCTAGCTGGCTATGGCTATCCAACAGAGAGGGATGCTATGTTAGCTAGCTGCCTATGGCTATCCAACAGAGAGGGATGCTATGTTAGCTAGCTGCCTATGGCTATCCAACAGAGAGGGATGCTATGTTAGCTAGCTGGCTATGGCTATCCAACAGAGAGGGATGCTATGTTAGCTAGCTGCCTATGGCTATCCAACAGAGAGGGATGCTATGTTAGCTAGCTGGCTATGGCTATCCAACAGAGAGGGATGCTATGTTAGCTAGCTGGCTATGGCTATCCAACAGAGAGGGATGCTATGTTAGCTAGCTGCCTATGGTTATCCAACAGAGAGGGATGCTATGTTAGCTAGCTGCCTATGGCTATCCAACAGAGAGGGATGCTATGTTAGCTAGCTGCCTATGGCTATCCAACAGAGAGGGAGTCTATGTTAGCTAGCTGGCTATGGCTATCCAACAGAGAGGGATGCTATGTTAGCTAGCTGCCTATGGCTATCCAACAGAGAGGTATGCTATGTTAGCTAGCTGGCTATGGCTATCCAACAGAGAGGGATGCCATGTTAGCTAGCTGCCTATGGCTATCCAACACTGCAACTTTTCCACGTCAAGGTAAGCTTTTGGTTTAATTAATTGATGGCCACCGAGGCCCGCAGGTGTAACTGCTAAACTGCTGGCTGACTGCACTGTACTGATGATTGTAGTGGGTTTGCAAATGCCTTAGTTTGCGGAAGCAGGTAGCCTAGTGGTTAGAGCGTTGGGCCAGAGCGTTGGGCCAGAGCGTTGGGCCAGAGCGTTGGGCCAGAGCGTTGCTAGATTGAATCCCCGAGCTGACACGGTAATAAGCTGTCTTTCTGCACCTGAACAAGGCAGTTGACCCACTGTTCCCCGGTATAATTTCTTCTTAACTGACATGCCTAGTTAAATAAATGGTTTAAATGGTTTAGTTCTAGTAGCTATATTGACTATGACGTTAGCTACAACGATGTCATATGAAGGTTTAGCTTTGAAAGTTTTTTTCACCTGTTCACAGACAGCTGATGTGTTGTTCACTGAAGTCCACAAATGAAAGGAATAGGTGAGAGAGATGTGAGAAGGAATTAACGAGTGAAGTGATCTTGCAGTAATGTTGTAAGTTCTCCCCTGAGCTCTCCCGACTACAGCTGGTCTCAGCTAGTCCTATAGCATCTGTCTCCTTCTGATAGAGAAAGTGGCCCCCTATTCGCTACCTAGTGCACTGCTTTTGACCAGATCCCTATCAGCCCTGGTCAAAAGTAGAGCACTCTACTGTATAGGGAATAGGGAGGCATTTGGGATGCAGTCTCTTTCTCTGCTGTCTCATTAAGACAGGGGTGTCAGTCAGTTCAGTTCACCTGCCCAGCAGACACAAAAAAAATCACATAGAACATCCACTGAAGCAAATCAGACCTGACACTTCAATGGTAGATCACTGGCCACCATCGCCTGTCCCGCCCCACAACAAGACTGACTGACTAACCAATCAAATCAGACCTGACACTTCAATGGTAGATCACTGGCCACCATCGCCTGTCCCGCCCCACAACAAAACTGACTGACTAACCAATCAAATCAGACCTGACACTTCAATGGTAGAGCACTGGCCACCATCGCCTGTCCCGCCCCACAACAAAACTGACTGACTAACCAATCAGACCTGACACTTCAATGGTAGAGCACTGGCCACCATCGCCTGTCCCGCCCCACAACAAAACTGACTGACTAACCAATCAAATCAGACCTGACACTTCAATGGTAGATCACTGGCCACCATCGCCTGTCCCGCCCCACAACAAAACTGACTGACTAACCAATCAAATCAGACCTGACACTTCAATGGTAGATCACTGGCCACCATCGCCTGTCCCGCCCCACAACAAAACTGACTGACTATCCAATCAAATCAGACCTGACACTTCAATGGTAGATCACTGGCCACCATCGCCTGTCCCGCCCCACAACAAAACTGACTGACTAACCAATCAAATCAGACCTGACACTTCAATGGTAGATCACTGGCCGCCATTCGCCTGTTCCGCCCCACAACAAGACTGACTGACTAACCAATCAAATCAGACCTGACACTTCAATTGTAGATCACTGGCCACCATCGCCTGTCCCGCCCCACAACAAAACTGACTGACTAACCAATCAAATCAGACCTGACACTTCAATGGTAGATCACTGGCCACCATCGCCTGTCCCGCCCCACAACAAAACTGACTGACTATCCAATCAAATCAGACCTGACACTGCAATGGTAGATCACTGGCCACCATCGCCTGTCCCGCCCCACAACAAAACTGACTGACTAACCAATCAAATCAGACCTGACACTTCAATGGTAGATCACTGGCCGCCATTCGCCTGTTCCGCCCCACAACAAGACTGACTGACTAACCAATCAAATCAGACCTGACACTTCAATGGTAGATCACTGACCGCCATTCGCCTGTTCCGCCCCACAACAAGACTGACTAACTAACCAATCAAATGAGACCTGAAACTTCAATGGTAGATCACTGGCCGCCATTCGCCTGTTCCTGCCCCACAACAAGACTGACTGACTAACCAATCAAAGCTCTAGTGCAGTCAAGTGCAAACACAAAAACAACAGCCTTGCATTTATTGTACTAATACTCAGCGCAGAAGTACCACATACCATGATTCCGTTAATACACTCCACTGGAAAAGAGAAGTGAGCTCTGTACTTCACCTGGGTGGGTGGGTGTTGCTGCGTGTGTCTCTGAGTGTGTCTGTGCGTGTGTCTCTGAGTGTGTCTCTGAGTGTGTCTCTGAGTGTGTCTCTGAGTGTGTCTCTGAGTGTGTGTCTGCGTGTGTCTCTGAGTATGTTTCTGAGTGTGTCTCTGAGTGTGTCTCTGAGTGTGTGTCTGCATGTGTCTCTGAGTATGTTTCTGAGTGTGTCTCTGTGTGTGTCTCTGAGTGTGTCTCTGAGTGTGTCTCTGAGTGTGTGACTACGTGTGTCTCTGAGTATGTCTCTGAGTGTGTCTCTGAGTGTGGCTCTGAGTGTGTGTCTGCGTGTGTCTCTGAGTATGTTTCTGAGTGTGTCTCTGAGTGTGTTTCTGAGTGTGTCTCTGCGTGTGTCTCTGCGTGTGTCTCTGAGTGTGTCTCTGAGTGTGTCTCTGAGTGTATGTCTGCGTGTTTCTCCGAGTATGTTTCTGAGTGTGTCTCTGAGTATGTTTCTGAGTGTGTCTCTGCGTGTGTCTCTGAGTGTGTCTCTGAGTGTGTCTCTGAGTGTGTTTCTGAGTGTGTCTCTGAGTGTGTCTCTGAGTATGTTTCTGAGTGTGTCTCTGCGTGTGTCTCTGAGTGTGTCTCTGAGTGTGTCTCTGAGTGTATGTCTGCGTGTGTCTCCGAGTATGTTTCTGAGTGTGTCTCTGAGTATGTTTCTGCGTGTGTCTCTGCGTGTGTCTCTGAGTGTGTTTCTGAGTGTGTCTCTGAGTGTGTCTCTGAGTATGTTTCTGAGTGTGTCTCTGAGTGTGTCTCTGAGTGTGTCTCTGAGTATGTTTCTGAGTGTGTCTCTGCGTGTGTCTCTGCGTGTGTCTCTGAGTGTGTCTCTGAGTGTGTCTCTGAGTGTTTTTCTGAGTGTGTCTCTGAGTGTGTCTCTGAGTGTGTCTCTGAGTGTGTCTCTGAGTGTGTCTCTGAGTGTGTCTCTGAGTGTGTTTCTGAGTGTGTTTCTGAGTGTGTTTCTGAGTGTGTCTCCGAGTGTGTTTCTGAGTGTGTCTCTGAGTGTATCTCTGAGTGTGTTTCTGCGTGTGTCTCTGAGTGTGTTTCTGAGTGTGTCTCTGCGTGTGTCTCTGAGTGTGTCTCTGAGTGTGTCTCTGAGTGTGTGACTACGTGTGTCTCTGAGTATGTCTCTGAGTGTGTTTCTGAGTGTGTCTCTGAGTGTGTCTCTGAGTATGTTTCTGAGTGTGTCTCTGAGTGTGTCTCTGAGTGTGTCTCTGAGTATGTTTCTGAGTGTGTCTCTGCGTGTGTCTCTGCGTGTGTCTCTGAGTGTGTCTCTGAGTGTGTCTCTGAGTGTTTTTCTGAGTGTGTCTCTGAGTGTGTCTCTGAGTGTGTCTCTGAGTGTGTCTCTGAGTGTGTCTCTGAGTGTGTCTCTGAGTGTGTTTCTGAGTGTGTTTCTGAGTGTGTTTCTGAGTGTGTCTCTGAGTGTGTTTCTGAGTGTGTCTCTGAGTGTATCTCTGAGTGTGTTTCTGCGTGTGTCTCTGAGTGTGTTTCTGAGTGTGTCTCTGCGTGTGTCTCTGAGTGTGTCTCTGAGTGTGTCTCTGAGTGTGTGACTACGTGTGTCTCTGAGTATGTTTCTGAGTGTGTCTCTGAGTGTGTCTCTGAGTGTGTGTCTGCATGTGTCTCTGAGTATGTTTCTGAGTGTGTCTCTGTGTGTGTCTCTGAGTGTGTCTCTGAGTGTGTCTCTGAGTGTGTGTCTGCGTGTGTCTCTGAGTATGTCTCTGAGTGTGTCTCTGAGTGTGGCTCTGAGTGTGTGTCTGCGTGTGTCTCTGAGTATGTTTCTGAGTGTGTCTCTGAGTGTGTTTCTGAGTGTGTCTCTGCGTGTGTCTCTGCGTGTGTCTCTGAGTGTGTCTCTGAGTGTGTCTCTGAGTGTATGTCTGCGTGTTTCTCCGAGTATGTTTCTGAGTGTGTCTCTGAGTATGTTTCTGAGTGTGTCTCTGCGTGTGTCTCTGAGTGTGTCTCTGAGTGTGTCTCTGAGTGTGTTTCTGAGTGTGTCTCTGAGTGTGTCTCTGAGTATGTTTCTGAGTGTGTCTCTGCGTGTGTCTCTGAGTGTGTCTCTGAGTGTGTCTCTGAGTGTATGTCTGCGTGTGTCTCCGAGTATGTTTCTGAGTGTGTCTCTGAGTATGTTTCTGCGTGTGTCTCTGCGTGTGTCTCTGAGTGTGTTTCTGAGTGTGTCTCTGAGTGTGTCTCTGAGTATGTTTCTGAGTGTGTCTCTGAGTGTTTTTCTGAGTGTGTCTCTGAGTGTGTCTCTGAGTGTGTCTCTGAGTGTGTCTCTGAGTGTGTTTCTGAGTGTGTTTCTGAGTGTGTTTCTGAGTGTGTCTCTGAGTGTGTTTCTGAGTGTGTCTCTGAGTGTATCTCTGAGTGTGTTTCTGCGTGTGTCTCTGAGTGTGTTTCTGCGTGTGTCTCTGCGTGTGTCTCTGAGTGTGTCTCTGAGTGTGTTTCACATCACGAGTTACAACATGAGTTACAATGGGACCAACATGACATCACAACGTCTTCAGATGATCATATTCATTAGATTAAAGAGAAACAATCCGACCTTCTTAACAGGGTGTAGGTGAATCATCAGATTAACTCCCATACAGATTGTGTGTGTGTGTGTGTGTGTGTGTGTGTGTGTGTGTGTGTGTGTGTGTGTGTGTGTGTGTGTGTGTGTGTGTGTGTGTGTGTGTGTGTGTGTGTGTGTGTGTGTGTGTGTGTGTGTGTTAGACAGACTGACATATTCCTTGTATTTATTTTTTGGCCATTTAAGGACAGTCATTGACTGTGTATCGTCTCTGTCACATAAACATTTAAAATGAACATCGCAGTTTGGTGGACTGTATTTCTTTCTTTCAAACATCAAGCTCCCCAATCATTTACAGTTGGCTTTTTTATTTATTTAACTAGGCAAGTCAGATAAGAACAAATTCTTATTTACAATGAAGGCCTAGGAACAGTGGGTTAAATGCCTTGTTCAGGTGCAGAACAAAATATGTTTACCTTGTCAGCTCGGGGATTTGATCTAGAAACCTTTTGGTTACTGGCCCAATGTTCTAACCACTAGGCTATCTGCTCTAACCACTAGGCTATCTGTTCTAACCACTAGGCTACCTGCTCTAACCACTAGGCTACCTGCTCTAACCACTAGGCTACCTGCTCTAACCACTAGGCTACACTAGGCTACCTGCTCTAACCACTAGGCTACCTGCTCTAACCACTAGGCTACCTGCTCTAACCACTAGGCTACCTGCTCTAACCACTAGGCTACCTGCTCTAACCACTAGGCTACCTGTTCTAACCACTAGGCTACCTGTCTCTAACCACTAGGCTACCTGTCTCTAACCACTAGGCTACCTGTCTCTAACCACTAGGCTACCTGTCTCTAACCACTAGGCTACCTGTCTCTAACCACTAGGCTACCTGCACTAACCAATAGGTTTATCAAATTTAGATTTTTTATTTCTTCAAATTCTTTGTGGATCTGTATAATCTGAGGGAAATATGTGTCCCTAATATGGTCATACATTTGGCAGGAGGTTACGAAGTGCAGCTCAGTTTCCACCTCATTTTGTGGGCAGTGTGCACATAGCCTGTCTTCTCTTGAGAGCCAGTTCGGCCTTCGGCAGCCTTTCTCAGTAGCAAGGCTATGCTCACTGAGTCTGTACATAGTCAAAGCTTTCCTTAACTTTGGGTCAGTCACAGCTGTCAGGTATTCTGCCACTGTGT
The DNA here is from genome assembly GCF_002021735.2 of Oncorhynchus kisutch. Lineage (NCBI taxonomy): Eukaryota > Metazoa > Chordata > Actinopteri > Salmoniformes > Salmonidae > Oncorhynchus > Oncorhynchus kisutch. The sequence goes on along the minus strand of NC_034198.2, from coordinate 40,877,418 downwards.
ACTCTCTGTTTACTTGACACACTGCCACTGTGTACTCTCTGCAACTGTGTACTCTCTGCAACTGTGTACTCACTGTGTACTCTCTGCCACTGTGTATTCTCTGCCACTGTGTACTCTCTGCAACTGTGTACTCACTGTGTACTCTCTGCCACTGTGTACTCTCTGCAACTGTGTACTCACTGTGTACTCTCTGTCACTGTGTACTCTCTGCCACTGAGTACTCTCTGCCACTGTGTACTCTCTGCCACTTTGTACTCTCTGTCACTGTGTACTCTCTGCCACTGTGTACTCACTGTGTACTCTCTGCCACTGTGTACTCACTGTGTACTCTCTGCCACTGTGTACTCTCTGCCACTTTGTACTCTCTGCCACTGTGTACTCTCTGCCACTGTGTACTCACTGTGTACTCTCTGCCACTGTGTACTCTCTGCAACTGTGTACTCACTGTGTACTCTCTGCCACTGTGTACTCTCTGCCACTGTGTACTCTCTGCCACTGTGTACTCACTGTGTACTCTCTGCCACTGTGTACTCTCTGCCACTGTGTACTCACTGTGTACTCTCTGCCACTGTGTACTCTCTGCCACTGTGTACTCACGGTGTACTCTCTGCCACTGTGTACTCTCTGCCACTGTGTACTCTCTGCCACTGTGTACTCACTGTGTACTCTCTGCCACTGTGTACTCTCTGCCACTGTGTACTCTCTGCCACTGTGTACTCACTGTGTACTCTCTGCCACTGTGTACTCACTGTGTACTCTCTGCCACTGTGTACTCTCTGCAGCTGTGTACTCACGGTGTACTCTCTGCCACTGTGTACTCTCTGCCACTGTGTATTCTCTGCCACTGTGTACTCACTGTGTACTCTCTGTCACTGTGTACTCTCTGCCACTGAGTACTCTCTGCCACTGTGTACTCTCTGCCACTGTGTACTCTCTGCCACTGTGTACTCTCTGCCACTGTGTACTCACTGTGTACTCTCTGCCACTGTGTACTCACTGTGTACTCTCTGCCACTGTGTACTCTCTGCCACTGTGTACTCTCTGCCACTGTGTACTCTCTGCCACTGTGTACTCTCTGCCACTGTGTACTCACTGTGTACTCTCTGCCACTGTGTACTCTCTGCAGCTGTGTACTCACAGTGTACTCTCTGCCACTGTGTACTCTCTGCCACTGTGTATTCTCTGCCACTGTGTACTCACTGTGTACTCTCTGTCACTGTGTACTCTCTGCCACTGAGTACTCTCTGCCACTGTGTACTCTCTGCCACTGTGTACTCTCTGCCACTGTGTACTCTCTGCCACTGTGTACTCACTGTGTACTCTCTGCCACTGTGTACTCACTGTGTACTCTCTGCCACTGTGCACTCTCTGCCACTTTGTACTCTCTGTCACTGTGTACTCTCTGCCACTGTGTACTCACTGTGTACTCTCTGCCACTGTGTACTCACTGTGTACTCTCTGCCACTGTGTACTCTCTGCCACTTTGTACTCTCTGCCACTGTGTACTCTCTGCCACTGTGTACTCACTGTGTACTCTCTGCCACTGTGTACTCACTGTGTACTCTCTGCCACTGTGTACTCTCTGCCACTTTGTACTCTCTGTCACTGTGTACTCTCTGCCACTGTGTACTCTCTGTTTAGGGCCAAATAACATTCTGGTTTTGCCCTGTTTTTTATGTAAATTCTTTCCAATGTGTCAAGTAATTATCTTTTTGTTTTCTCATGATTTGGTTGGGGCTCTGTGTTGCTGTCCTGGAGCTCTGAGGGGTCTGTTTATTCTCTCTCTCTCTCTCTCTCTCTCTCTCTCTCTCTCTATCTCTCTATATATATATATATATATATATATATATATATATATACGGCTACGGCTGCATGTCTGAACATGGGACCCAAGCCCAGGGAGAGATGGGATAAGGATGGGCATGGGGCCCTTCAATGACATGGATGAATGAGAGCTTGACCAGGCGTTTCCAGCATTATGATCCTTCTCCTCAGCTGTCACTCACAGAGTCAGCTCTTGACAGGAGACCGGATTACCTTCACAGATCAGATAGATCAACCTGACACCTCACAGATCCACCCGATGTTGCTGTGACCAAGCAACTTCATACTATCACAGTCGAACAAGGCAGCTTTTTAACATCACCTGAATATCAGCATTGAGGAGAGAGGAGAGACAAGGAAAAGAAAACGCTTAATCAGGTTAATATACCTGTAGATTGTACTATTATACATTGTTGGGGTTTAAAACAGGTCAGATGTTTACTAGAGTCACATTGAGACTGCTGTTGGCTTGAGAGAATAAAATGAAACGTTAGGAGAAATTAAATATGCAGGAAAAGTGGCAGGTATTTTCTTTCCGTCTACATATACAGAGAGAAAAGAACTAAATAGTGGAAGTGAAAATGCCCTGTCAGTATATTAAAGCTAGTCTTCCACAGAGGGAGACTAATCTACTTAATTAAAAGTACTGGCAGTAACGGACCCGAATCAAGATGTATAATTATAACACAGTCGTTAATCTTGAAACTCCTGCCGGGACCTGAGGTAGTGGTGGTAGGTCACGGTCTGAGGGACTAGAGCAGACCTGGGCAATTATTTTCCATGGAGGGCCACATTAGACTATATTTTTCTCCATCGCGGGCCAGAATCATATTACAGGATTATACATCATTTGTATGACTGTGTTGACAGATATATCTACTGTAAATCACATCCAGATATTCTACTTATTTTACTTGTTTTAACATGAACAGAAATAAACCACATCCGTGTTCCCCTTTGGTAGGTGTTTTCATTATTAAACATGGAATGAAACTACACGGAGGGAAAAGTACACTGTGCATTCAGCACCACGGACAGAACCCTGCACAAAAACACAAGAGAGAGAGAGAGAGAGAGAGAGACAGAGAGAGAGACAGAGAGAGAGAGAGACAGAGAGAGACAGAGAGACAGAGAGAGACAGAGAGAGAGAGACAGAGAGAGACAGAGAGAGAGAGAGAGAGAGACAGAGAGAGAGACAGAGAGAGACAGAGAGCAGAGAGAGAGACAGAGAGAGAGAGAGACAGAGAGAGAGACAGAGAGAGAGAGAGACAGAGAGAGACAGAGAGAAAGAGAGAGAGAGAGGAGAGAGAGAGAGAGAGACAGAGAGACAGAGAGAGAGGCAGAGAGAGAGAGAGAGAGAGAGAGAGAGAGAGAGAGAGAGAGGCAGAGAAAGAGAGAGAGAGAGAAAGACGACGACAGAGCTCAACATTACATTTAAACTACTCAATCAGTGTGAGGAGTGAAGTCTCTGATGGGTATTGACTAGAGCAGCGAAGTCAGGTATAGTTTCTGACGTCGTTATGAGCAGGATGATTGCTGTGAGGTGAGAGTCAGTAAGAGATGATCTGTGCCTTGACTTGTTATATTTCGTCGTTGAATATGTCTGTTCACGTACATAGGTTGAACCAAAACAGTACAAACATCTTCTGAGCATGACTCCTAATCTTTGGAAAGTTTTGTTCATCGAGAGATGCATAGAACCTCGTCAGTGACATTGTTTTGAATAGATCTCCAATCACTGCATCAGACTGAAGATCAATAAGCTAAAGTTGCAGGTCAGCGGGAACATTATCCACATTGAATATAGCCTTGTTATTGTTATATTATTGTGTTACATTTCATATATATTGTTTTACTTTAGTTTATTTGGTGAATATTTTCTGAACTCTTCTTGCACTGCACTGTTGGTTAAGGGCTTGTAAAGTCAGCATTTCATTGTAAGGTTTACACCTGTTGTATTCGGCACTTGTGAGAAATAACGTTTGATTTGATTTGATTGAAGGTGATAGGAGAGGAAACCAACAGCATGTCATTTTCTAACCCTTTAAAATCCTCAATATGATGAGAAACCTCACCGTTCAAAGCACACAGCAGTGATGTATACTTCTCCCGCTAGTCATCTGACTAGTAGTGTCATCTGATAGGGAACAGACTAGTAGGGTCATCTGATAGGGAACAGACTAGTAGTGCCATCTGATAGGGAACAGACTAGTAGTGTCATCTGATAGGGAACAGACTAGTGGTGTCATCTGATAGGGAACAGACTAGTAGTGTCATCTGATAGGGAACAGACTAGTAGTGTCATCTGATAGGGAACAGACTAGTAGTGTCATCTGATAGGAACAGACTAGTGGTGTCATCTGATAGGGAACAGACTAGTGGGGTCATCTGATAGGGAACAGACTAGTAGTGTCATCTGATAGGGAACAGACTAGTGGTGTCATCTGATAGGGAACAGACTAGTGGTGTCAGAAGGTCATCTGATAGGGAACAGACTAGTGGAGTCATCTGATAGGGAACAGACTAGTAGTGTCATCTGATAGGGAACAGACTAGTGGTGTCATCTGATAGGGAACAGACTAGTGGTGTCAGAAGTTCATCTGATAGGGAACAGACTAGTAGTGTCATCTGATAGGGAACAGACTAGTAGTGTCATCTGATAGGGAACAGACTAGTGGTGTCATCTGATAGGGAACAGACTAGTAGTGTCATCTGATAGGGAACAGACTAGTAGTGTCATCTGATAGGGAACAGACTAGTGGTGTCATCTGATAGGGAACAGACTAGTAGTGTCATCTGATAGGGAACAGACTAGTAGTGTCATCTGATAGGGAACAGACTAGTGGTGTCATCTGATAGGGAACAGACTAGTAGTGTCATCTGATAGGGAACAGACTAGTAGTGTCATCTGATAGGGAACAGACTAGTGGTGTCATCTGATAGGGAACAGACTAGTAGTGTCATCTGATAGGGAACAGACTAGTAGTGTCATCTGATAGGGAACAGACTAGTGGTGTCATCTGATAGGGAACAGACTAGTAGTGTCATCTGATAGGGGAACAGACTAGTAGTGTCATCTGATAGGGAACAGACTAGTAGGGTCATCTGATAGGGAACAGACTAGTGGTGTCATCTGATAGGGAACAGACTAGTAGTGTCATCTGATAGGGAACAGACTAGTAGTGTCATCTGATAGGGAACAGACTAGTAGTGTCATCTGATAGGGAACAGACTAGTAGTGTCATCTGATAGGGAACAGACTAGTAGTGTCATCTGATAGGGAACAGACTAGTAGGGTCATCTGATAGGGAACAGACTAGTAGTGTCATCTGATAGGGAACAGACTAGTAGGGTCATCTGATAGGGAACAGACTAGTAGTGTCATCTGATAGGGAACAGACTAGTAGTGTCATCTGATAGGGAACAGACTAGTAGTGTCATCTGATAGGGAACAGACTAGTGGTGCCATCTGATAGGGAACAGACTAGTAGTGTCATCTGATAGGGAACAGACTAGTGGTGTCATCTGATAGGGAACAGACTAGTAGTGTCATCTGATAGGGAACAGACTAGTAGTGTCATCTGATAGGGAACAGACTAGTGGTGTCATCTGATAGGGAACAGACTAGTGGTGTCATCTGATAGGGAACAGACTAGTGGTGTCATCTGATAGGGAACAGACTAGTAGTGTCATCTGATAGGGAACAGACTAGTAGTGTCATCTGATAGGGAACAGACTAGTGGTGTCATCTGATAGGGAACAGACTAGTAGTGTCATCTGATAGGGAACAGACTAGTGGTGTCATCTGATAGGGAACAGACTAGTGGTGTCAGAAGGTCATCTGATAGGGAACAGACTAGTGGGGTCATCTGATAGGGAACAGACTAGTAGTGTCATCTGATAGGGAACAGACTAGTGGTGTCATCTGATAGGGAACAGACTAGTGGTGTCAGAAGGTCATCTGATAGGGAACAGACTAGTGGAGTCATCTGATAGGGAACAGACTAGAAGTGTCATCTGATAGGGAACAGACTAGTGGTGTCATCTGATAGGGAACAGACTAGTGGTGTCAGAAGTTCATCTGATAGGGAACAGACTAGTGGTGTCATCTGATAGGGAACAGACTAGTGGTGTCATCTGATAGGGAACAGACTAGTAGTGTCAACTGATAGGGAACAGACTAGTGGTGTCATCTGATAGGGAACAGACTAGTAGTGTCATCTGATAGGGAACAGACTAGTGGTGTCATCTGATAGGGAACAGACTAGTGGTGTCATCTGATAGGGAACAGACTAGTAGTGTCATCTGATAGGAACAGACTAGTGGTGTCATCTGATAGGGAACAGACTAGTAGTGTCATCTGATACGGAACAGACTAGTGGTGTCATCTGATAGGGAACAGACTAGTAGTGTCAGAAGGTCGTCTGATAGGGAACAGACTAGTAGTGTCAGAAGGTCATCTGATAGGGAACAGACTAGTGGTGTCAGAATGTCATCTGATAGGGAACAGACTAGTGGGGTCATCTGATAGGGAACAGACTAGTAGTGTCATCTGATAGGGAACAGACTAGTGGTGTCATCTGATAGGGAACAGACTAGTAGTGTCATCTGATAGGGAACAGACTAGTGGTGTCATTTGATAGGGAACAGACTAGTGGTGTCATCTGATAGGGAACAGACTAGTAGTGTCATCTGATAGGGAACAGACTAGTAGTGTCATCTGATAGGGAACAGACTAGTAGTGTCATCTGATAGGGAACAGACTAGTAGTGTCATCTGATAGGGAACAGACTAGTAGTGTCATCTGATAGGGAACAGACTAGTAGTGTCATCTGATAGGGAACAGACTGATAGTGTCATCTGATAGGGAACAGACTAGTGGTGTCATCTGATAGGGAACAGACTAGTAGTGTCATCTGATAGGGAACAGACTAGTGGTGTCATATGATAGGGAACAGACTAGTAGTGTCATCTGATAGGGAACAGACTAGTGGTGTCATCTGATAAGGAACAGACTAGTAGTGTCATCTGATACGGAACAGACTAGTGGTGTCATCTGATAGGGAACAGACTAGTAGTGTCAGAAGGTCATCTGATAGGGAACAGACTAGTAGTGTCAGAAGGTCATCTGATAGGGAACAGACTAGTGGTGTCAGAAGGTCATCTGATAGGGAACAGACTAGTGGGGTCATCTGATAGGGAACAGACTAGTAGTGTCATCTGATAGGGAACAGACTAGTGGTGTCATTTGATAGGGAACAGACTAGTGGTGTCAGAAGGTCATCTGATAGGGAACAGACTAGTAGTGTCATCTGATAGGGAACAGACTAGTGGTGTCATCTGATAGGGAACAGACTAGTAGTGTCAGAAGGTCATCTGATAGGGAACAGACTAGTGGTGTCATCTGATAGGGAACAGACTAGTGGTGTCATCTGATAGGGAACAGACAAGTGGTGTCATCTGATAGGGAACAGACTAGTGGTGTCAGAAGGTCATCTGATAGGGAACAGACTAGTAGTGTCATCTGATAGGGAACAGACTAGTGGTGTCATCTGATAGGGAACAGACTAGTAGTGTCATCTGATAGGGAACAGACTAGTGGTGTCATCTGATAGGGAACAGACTAGTGGTGTCAGACGGTCATCTGATAGGGAACAGACTAGTAGTGTCATCTGATAGGGAACAGACTAGTGGTGTCATCTGATAGGGAACAGGCTAGTGGTGTCATCTGATAGGGAACAGACTAGTGGTGTCAGAAGGTCATCTGATAGGGAACAGACTAGTGGGGTCATCTGATAGGGAACAGACTAGTAGTGTCATCTGATAGGGAACAGACTAGTAGTGTCATCTGATAGGGAACAGACTAGTGGTGTCATCTGATAGGGAAAAGACTAGTGGTGTCGGAAGGTCATTTGATAGGGAACAGACTAGTAGTGTCATCTGATAGGTAACAGACTAGTGGTGTCATCTGATAGGGAACAGACTAGTAGTGTCAGAAGGTCCACTGATAGGGAACAGACTAGTGGTGTCATCTGATAGGGAACAGACTAGTGGTGTCATCTGATAGGGAACAGACTAGTAGTGTCATCTGATAGGGAACAGACTAGTAGTGTCATCTGATAGGGAACAGACTAGTAGTGTCATCTGATAGGGAACAGACTAGTGGTGTCATCTGTTAGGGAACAGACTAGTGGTGTCATCTGATAGGGAACAGACTAGTGGTGTCATCTGATAGGGAACAGAGTAGTGGTGCCATCTGATACGGAACAGACTAGTGGTGTCATCTGATAGGGAACAGACTAGTAATGTCAGAAGGTCATCTGATAGGGAACAGACTAGTAGTGTCATCTGATAGGGAACAGACTAGTAGTGTCATCTGATAGGGAACAGACTGATAGTGTCATCTGATAGGGAACAGACTAGTGGTGTCATCTGATAGGGAACAGACTAGTAGTGTCATCTGATAGGGAACAGACTAGTGGTGTCATATGATAGGGAACAGACTAGTAGTGTCATCTGATAGGGAACAGACTAGTGGTGTCATCTGATAAGGAACAGACTAGTAGTGTCATCTGATACGGAACAGACTAGTGGTGTCATCTGATAGGGAACAGACTAGTAGTGTCAGAAGGTCATCTGATAGGGAACAGACTAGTAGTGTCAGAAGGTCATCTGATAGGGAACAGACTAGTAGTGTCAGAAGGTCATCTGATAGGGAACAGACTAGTAGTGTCAGAAGGTCATCTGATAGGGAACAGACTAGTGGTGTCATCTGATAGGGAACAGACTAGTGGTGTCATCTGATAGGGAACAGACTAGTGGTGTCATCTGATAGGGAACAGACTAGTGGTGTCAGAAGGTCATCTGATAGGGAACAGACTAGTGGTGTCATCTGATAGGGAACAGACTAGTGGTGTCATCTGATAGGGAACAGACTAGTAGTGTCAACTGATAGGGAACAGACTAGTGGTGTCATCTGATAGGGAACAGACTAGTGGTGTCATCTGATAGGGAACAGACTAGTGGTGTCAGAAGGTCATCTGATAGGGAACAGACTAGTAGTGTCATCTGATAGGGAACAGACTAGTGGTGTCATCTGATAGGGAACAGACTAGTGGTGTCATCTGATAGGGAACAGAGTAGTGGTGTCATCTGATAGGGAACAGACTAGTGGTGTCAGAAGGTCATCTGATAGGGAACAGACTAGTAGTGTCATCTGATAGGGAACAGACTAGTGGTGTCATCTGATAGGGAACAGGCTAGTGGTGTCATCTGATAGGGAACAGACTAGTGGTGTCAGAAGGTCATCTGATAGGGAACAGACTAGTGGGGTCATCTGATAGGGAACAGACTAGTAGTGTCATCTGATAGGGAACAGACTAGTAGTGTCATCTGATAGGGAACAGACTAGTGGTGTCATCTGATAGGGAACAGACTAGTAGTGTCAAAAGGTCATCTGATAGGGAACAGACTAGTGGTGTCATCTGAAAAGGGAACAGACTAGTTGGTGTCATCTGATAGGGAACAGACTAGTAGTGTCATCTGATAGGGAACAGACTAGTAGTGTCATCTGATAGGGAACAGACTAGTAGTTTCATCTGATAGGGAACAGACTAGTGGTGTCATCTGTTAGGGAACAGACTAGTGGTGTCATCTGATAGGGAACAGACTAGTGGTGTCATCTGATAGGGAACAGACTAGTGGTGCCATCTGATACGGAACAGACTAGTGGTGTCATCTGATAGGGAACAGACTAGTGGTGTCATCTGATAGGGAACAGACTAGTGGTGTCCATCTGATAGGGAACAGACTAGTGGTGTCAGAAGGTCATCTGATAGGGAACAGACTAGTGGTGTCATCTGATAGGGAACAGACTAGTGGTGTCATCTGATAGGGAACAGACTAGTAGTGTGCAACTGATAGGGAACAGACTAGTGGTGTCAGCTGATAGGGAACAGACTAGTGGTGTCATCTGATAGGGAACAGACTAGTGGTGTCAGAAGGTCATCTGATAGGGAACAGACTAGTAGTGTCATCTGATAGGGAACAGACTAGTGGTGTCATCTGATAGGGAACAGACTAGTGGTGTCATCTGATAGGGAACAGAGTAGTGGTGTCATCTGATAGGGAACAGACTAGTGGTGTCAGAAGGTCATCTGATAGGGAACAGACTAGTAGTGTCATCTGATAGGGAACAGACTAGTGGTGTCATCTGATAGGGAACATGCTAGTGGTGTCATCTGATAGGGAACAGACTAGTGGTGTCAGAAGGTCATCTGATAGGGAACAGACTAGTGGGGTCATCTGATAGGGAACAGACTAGTAGTGTCATCTGATAGGGAACAGACTAGTGGTGTCATCTGATAGGGAACAGACTAGTGGTGTCAGAAGGTCATCTGATAGGGAACAGACTAGTAGTGTCATCTGATAGGGAACAGACTAGTGGTGTCATCTGATAGGGAACAGACTAGTAGTGTCAAAAGGTCATCTGATAGGGAACAGACTAGTGGTGTCATCTGAAAGGGAACAGACTAGTGGTGTCATCTGATAGGGAACAGACTAGTAGTGTCATCTGATAGGGAACAGACTAGTAGTGTCATCTGATAGGGAACAGACTAGTAGTGTCATCTGATAGGGAACAGACTAGTGGTGTCATCTGATAGGGAACAGACTAGTGGTGTCATCTGATAGGGAACAGACTAGTGGTGTCATCTGATAGGGAACAGACTAGTGGTGTCATCTGATAGGGAACAGACTAGTGGTGTCATCTGATAGGGAACAGACTAGTAATGTCAGAAGGTCATCTGATAGGGAACAGACTAGTAGTGTCATCTGATAGGGAACAGACTAGTAGTGTCATCTGATAGGGAACAGACTAGTGGTGTCATCTGATAGGGAACAGACTAGTGGTGTCATCTGATAGGGAACAGACTAGTGGTGTCATCTGATAGGGAACAGACTAGTGGTGTCAGAAGGTCATCTGATAGGGAACAGACTAGTGGTGTCATCTGATAGGGAACAGACTAGTGGTGTCATCTGATAGGGAACAGACTAGTAGTGTCATCTGATAGGGAACAGACTAGTGGTGTCATCTGATAGGGAACAGACTAGTAGTGTCATCTGATAGGGAACAGACTAGTAGTGTCATCTGATAGGGAACAGACTAGTGGTGTCATCTGATAGGGAACAGACTAGTAGTGTCATCTGATAGGGAACAGACTAGTAGTGTCATCTGATAGGGAACAGACTAGTGGTGTCATCTGATAGGGAACAGACTAGTAGTGTCATCTGATAGGGAACAGACTAGTGGTGTCATCTGATAGGGAACAGACTAGTGGTGTCAGAAGGTCATCTGATAGGGAACAGACTAGTAGTGTCATCTGATAGGGAACAGACTAGTGGTGTCATCTGATAGGGAACAGACTAGTGGTGTCATCTGATAGGGAACAGACTAGTGGTGTCATCTGATAGGGAACAGACTAGTAGGTGTCAGAAGGTCATCTGATAGGGAACAGACTAGTGTGTCATCTGATAGGGAACAGACTAGTAGTGTCATCTGATAGGGAACAGCCTAGTGGTGTTCATCTGATAGGGAACAGACCTAGTTAGTGTCAGAAGGGTCCACTGATAGGGAGCAGACTAGTGGTGTCATCTGATAGGGAACAGACTAGTGGTTGTCCATCTGATAGGGAACAGACTAGTAGTGTCAGACGGTCCACTGATAGGGGAAGCAGACCTAGTTTGTGTCATCTGATAGGGAAGCAGACCTAGTGGTGTCATCTGATAGGGAACAGACTAGTAGTGTCATCTGAATAGGGAACAAGACTAGTAGTGTCATCTGATAGGAACAGACTAGTAGTGTCAATCTGATAGGGAACAGACTAGTGGTGTCATCTGTTAGGGAACAGACTAGTGGTGTCAATCTTGATAGGGTGAACAGACTAGTGGTGTCATCTGATAGGGAACATGACTAGTGGTGCCATCTGATACGGAACAGACAGTGGGTGTCATCTGATAGGGAACAGACTAGTACATGTCAGAAGGTCATCTGATAGGGAAACAGACTAGTAGTGTCATCTGATAGGATACAGACTAGTAGTGTCATCTGATAGGGGAACAGACTAGTGGTGTCACTGATAGGGAACAGACTAGTGGTGTCATCTGATAGGGAACAGACTAGTGGTGTCATCTGATAGGGAACAGACTCGTGTGTCAGAAGGTCATCTGATGGGAACAGACTAGTGGTGTCATCTGATAGGGAACAGACTAGTGGTGTCATCTGATAGGGAACAGACTAGTAGTGTCAACTGATAGGGAACAGACTAGTGGTGTCATCTGATAGGGAACAGACTAGTGGTGTCATCTGATAGGGAACAGACTAGTGGTGTCAGAAGGTCATCTGATAGGGAACAGACTAGTAGTGTCATCTGATAGGGAACAGACCTAGTGGTGGTCATCTGATAGGGAACAGACCTAGTGGTGTCATCTGATAGGGAACAGACTATGGTGTCATCTGATAGGGAACAGACTAGTGGTGTCAGAAGGTCATCTGATAGGGAACAGACTAGTAGTGTCATCTGATAGGGAATCAGACTAGTGGTGTCACCTGATAGGGAACAGGCTAGTGGTGTCATCTGATAGGGAACAGACTAGTAGTGTCATCTGATAGGGAACAGACTAGTGGTGTCAATCTGATAGGGAACAGACTAGTGGTGTCATCTGATAGGGAACAGACTAGTGGTGTCATCTGATAGGGAACAGACTAGTGGTGTCAGAAGGTCATCTGATAGGGAACAGACTAGTAGTGTCATCTGATAGGGAACAGACTAGTGGTGTCACCTGATAGGAACAGGCTAGTGGTGTCATCTGATAGGGAACAGACTAGTGGGGTCATCTGATAGGGAACAGACTAGTAGTGTCATCTGATAGGGACAGACTAGTAGTGTCATCTGATAGGGAACAGACTAGTGGTGTCATCTGATAGGGAACAGACTAGTGGTGTCAGAAGGTCATCTGATAGGGAACAGACTAGTAGTGTCATCTGATAGGGAACAGACTAGTGGTGTCAGAAGGTCATCTGATAGGGAACAGACTATGGGGTCATCTGATAGGGAACAGACTAGTAGTGTCATCTGATAGGGAACAAACCTAGTAGTGTCATCTGATAGGGAACAGACTAGTGGTGTCATCTGATAGGGAACAGACTAGTAGTGTCAGAAGGTCCACTGATAGGGAACAGACTAGTGGTGTCATCTGATAGGGAACAGACTAGTGGTGTCATCTGATAGGGAACAGACTAGTAGTGTCAGAAGGTCCAACTGATAGGGAACAGACTAGTGGTGTCATCTGATAGGGAACAGACTAGTGGGTGTCATCTGATAGGGAACAGACTAGTAGTGTCATCTGATAGGGAACAGACTAGTAGTGTCATCTGATAGGGAACAGACTAGTAGTGTCATCTGATAGGGAACAGACTAGTGGTGTCATCTGTTAGGGAACAGACTAGTGGTGTCATCTGATAGGGAACAGACTAGTGGTGTCATCTGATAGGGAACAGACTAGTGGTGCCATCTGATACGGAACAGACTAGTGGTGTCATCTGATAGGGAACAGACTAGTAATGTCAGAAGGTCATCTGATAGGGAACAGACTAGTAGTGTCATCTGATAGGAACAGACTAGTAGTGTCATCTGATAGGGAACAGACTAGTGGTGTCATCTGATAGGGAACAGACTAGTGGTGTCATCTGATAGGGAACAGACTAGTGGTGTCATCTGATAGGGAACAGACTAGTGGTGTCAGAAGGTCATCTGATAGGGAACAAGACTAGTGGTGTCATCTGATAGGGAACAGACTAGTGGTGTCATCTGATAGGGAACAGACTAGTAGTGTCAACTGATAGGGAACAGACTAGTGGTGTCATCTGATAGGGAACAGACTAGTGGTGTCATCTGATAGGGAACAGACTAGTGGTGTCAGAAGGTCATCTGATAGGGAACAGACTAGTAGTGTCATCTGATAGGGAAGCAGACTAGTGGTGTCATCTGATAGGGAACAGACTAGTGGTGTCATCTGATAGGGAACAGACTAAGTGTGTCATCTGATAGGGAACAGACTAGTGGTGTCAGAAGGTCATCTGATAGGGAACCAGATAGTAGTGTCATCTGATAGGGAACAGACTAGTGGTGTCACCTGATAGGGAACAGGCTAGTGGTGTCATCTGATAGGGAACAGACTAGTGGTGTCAGAAGGTCATCTGATAGGGAACAGACTAGTGGGGTCATCTGATAGGGAAGCAGACTAGTAGTGTCATCTGATAGGGAACAGACTAGTAGTGTCATCTGATAGGGAACAGACTAGTGGTGTCATCTGATAGGGAACAGACTAGTGGTGTCAGAAGGTCATCTGATAGGGAACAGACTAGTAGTGTCATCTGATAGGGAACAGACTAGTGGTGTCATCTGATAGGGAACAGACTAGTAGTGTCAAAAGGTCATCTGATAGGGAACAGACTAGTGGTGTCATCTGATAGGGAACAGACTAGTGGTGTCAGAAGGTCATCTGATAGGGAACAGACTAGTGGTGTCATCTGATAGGGAACAGACTAGTGGTGTCATCTGATAGGGAACAGACTAGTAGTGTCAACTGATAGGGAACAGACTAGTGGTGTCATCTGATAGGGAACAGACTAGTAGTGTCATCTGATAGGGAACAGACTAGTAGTGTCATCTGATAGGGAACAGACTAGTGGTGTCAGAAGGTCATCTGATAGGGAACAGACTAGTAGTGTCAACTGATAGGAACAGACTAGTGGTGTCATCTGATAGGGAACAGACTAGTGGTGTCCGAAGGTCATCTGATAGGGAACAGACTAGTAGTGTCATCTGATAGGGAACAGACTAGTGGTGTCATCTGATAGGGAACAGACTAGTGGTGCCATCTGATACGGAACAGACTAGTGGTGTCATCTGATAGGGAACAGACTAGTAATGTCAGAAGGTCATCTGATAGGGAACAGACTAGTAGTGTTCATCTGATAGGGAACAGACTAGTGGTGTCATCTGATAGGGAACAGACTAGTAGTGTCATCTGATAGGGAACAGACTAGTGGTGTCATCTGATAGGGAACAGACTAGTGGTGTCAGACGGTCATCTGATAGGGAACAGACTAGTAGTGTCATCTGATAGGAACAGACTAGTGGTGTCATCTGATAGGGAACAGGCTAGTGGTGTCATCTGATAGGGAACAGACTAGTGGTGTCAGAAGGTCATCTGATAGGGAACAGACCTAGTGGGGTCATCTGATAGGGAACAGACTAGTAGTGTCATCTGATAGGGAACAGACTAGTAGTGTCATCTGATAGGGAACAGACTAGTGGTGTCATCTGATTAGGGAAAAGACTAGTGGTGTCAGAAGGTCATTTGATAGGGAACAGACTAGTAGTGTCATCTGATAGGGAACAGACTAGTGGTGTCATCTGATAGGGAACAGACTAGTAGTGTCAGAAGGTCCACTGATAGGGAACAGACTAGTTGGTGTCATCTGATAGGGAACAGGACTAGTGGTGTCATCTGATAGGGAACAGACTAGTAGTGTCATCTGATAGGGAACAGACTAGTAGTGTCATCTGATAGGGAACAGACTAGTAGTGTCATCTGATAGGGAACAGACTAGTGGTGTCATCTGTTAGGGAACAGACTAGTGGTGTCATCTGATAGGGAACAGACTAGTGGTGTCATCTGATAGGAACAGACTAGTGGTGCCATCTGATACGGAACAGACTAGTGGTGTCATCTGATAGGGAACAGACTAGTAATGTCAGAAGGTCATCTGATAGGGAACAGACTAGTAGTGTCATGCTGATAGGGAACAGACGAGTAGTGTCATCTGATAGGGAAACAGACTAGTGGTTGTCATCTGATAGGGAACAGACTAGTGGTGTCATCTGATAGGGAACAGACTAGTGGTGTCATCTGATAGGAACAGACTAGAGATGTCAGAAGGTCATCTGATGGGAACAGACTAGTGGGTGTCATCTGATAGGGAACAGACTAGTGGTCAGCTGATAGGGAACAGACTAGTAGTGTCAACTGATAGGGAACAGACTAGTGGTGTCATCTGATAGGGAACAGACTAGTGGTGTCATCTGATAGGGAACAGAACTATGTGTCAGAAGGTCATCTGATAGGGAACAGACTAGTAGTGTCATCTGATAGGGAACAGACTAGTGGTGTCATCTGATAGGGAACAGACTAGTGGTGTCATCTGATAGGGAACAGACTAGTGGTGTCATCTGATAGGGAACAGACTAGTGGTGTCAGAAGGTCATCTGATAGGGAACAGACTAGTAGTGTCATCTGATAGGGAACAGACTAGTGGTGTCATCTGATAGGGAACAGGCTAGTGGTGTCATCTGATAGGGAACAGACTAGTGGTGTCAGAAGGTCATCTGATAGGAACAGACTAGTGGGGTCATCTGATAGGGAACGACTAGTAGTGTCATCTGATGGGAACAGACTAGTAGTGTCATCTGATAGGGAACAGACTAGTGGTGTCATCTGATAGGGAACAGACTAGTGGTGTCAGAAGGTCATCTGATAGGGAACAGACTAGTAGTGTCATCTGATAGGGAACAGACTAGTGGTGTCATCTGATAGGGAACAGACTAGTAGTGTCAAAAGGTCATCTGATAGGGAACAGACTAGTGGTGTCATCTGAAAGGGAACAGACTAGTGGTGTCATCTGATAGGGAACAGACTAGTAGTGTCATCTGATAGGGAACAGACTAGTAGTGTCATCTGATAGGGAACAGACTAGTAGTGTCATCTGATAGGGAACAGACTAGTGGTGTCATCTGATAGGGAACAGACTAGTGGTGTCATCTGATAGGGAACAGACTAGTGGTGCCATCTGATACGGAACAGACTAGTGGTGTCATCTGATAGGGAACAGACTAGTAATGTCAGAAGGTCATCTGATAGGGAACAGACTAGTAATGTCAGAAGGTCCACTGATAGGGAACAGACTAGTGGTGTCATCTGATAGGGAACAGACTAGTGGTGTCATCTGATAGGGAACAGACTAGTAGTGTCATCTGATAGGGAACAGACTAGTAGTGTCATCTGATAGGGAACAGAATAGTGGTGTCAGAAGGTCATCTGATAGGGAACAGACTAGTAGTGTCAACTGATAGGGAACAGACTAGTGGTGTCATCTGATAGGGAACAGACTAGTGGTGTCCGAAGGTCATCTGATAGGGAACAGACTAGTAGTGTCATCTGATAGGGAACAGACTAGTGGTGTCATCTGATAGGGAACAGACTAGTGGTGCCATCTGATACGGAACAGACTAGTGGTGTCATCTGATAGGGAACAGACTAGTAATGTCAGAAGGTCATCTGATAGGGAACAGACTAGTAGTGTCATCTGATAGGGAACAGACTAGTGGTGTCATCTGATAGGGAACAGACTAGTAGTGTCATCTGATAGGGAACAGACTAGTGGTGTCATCTGATAGGGAACAGACTAGTGGTGTCAGACGGTCATCTGATAGGGAACAGACTAGTAGTGTCATCTGATAGGGAACAGACTAGTGGTGTCATCTGATAGGGAACAGGCTAGTGGTGTCATCTGATAGGAACAGACTAGTGGTGTCAGAAGGTCATCTGATAGGGAACAGACTAGTGGGGTCATCTGATAGGGAACAGACTAGTAGTGTCATCTGATAGGGAACAGACTAGTAGTGTCATCTGATAGGGAACAGACTAGTGGTGTCATCTGATAGGGAAAAGACTAGTGGTTTCAGAAGGTCATTTGATAGGGAACAGACTAGTAGTGTCATCTGATAGGGAACAGACTAGTGGTGTCATCTGATAGGGAACAGACTAGTAGTGTCAGAAGGTCCACTGATAGGGAACAGACTAGTGGTGTCATCTGATAGGGAACAGACTAGTGGTGTCATCTGATAGGGAACAGACTAGTAGTGTCATCTGATAGGGAACAGACTAGTAATGTCAGAAGGTCATCTGATAGGGAACAGACTAGTAGTGTCATCTGATAGGGAACAGACTAGTAATGTCAGAAGGTCATCTGATAGGGAACAGACTAGTAGTGTCATCTGATAGGGAACAGACTAGTAGTGTCATCTGATAGGGAACAGACTAGTGGTGTCATCTGATAGGGAACAGACTAGTGGTGTCATCTGATAGGGAACAGACTAGTGGTGTCATCTGATAGGGAACAGACTAGTGGTGTCAGAAGGTCATCTGATAGGGAACAGACTAGTGGTGTCATCTGATAGGGAACAGACTAGTGGTGTCATCTGATAGGGAACAGACTAGTAGTGTCAACTGATAGGGAACAGACTAGTGGTGTCATCTGATAGGGAACAGACTAGTGGTGTCATCTGATAGGGAACAGACTAGTGGTGTCAGAAGGTCATCTGATAGGGAACAGACTAGTAGTGTCATCTGATAGGGAACAGACTAGTGGTGTCATCTGATAGGGAACAGACTAGTGGTGTCGTCTGATAGGGAACAGACTAGTGGTGTCATCTGATAGGGAACAGACTAGTGGTGTCAGAAGGTCATCTGATAGGGAACAGACTAGTAGTGTCAATCTGATAGGGAACAGACTAGTGGTGTCATCTGATAGGGAACAGGCTAGTGGTGCCATCTGATAGGGAACAGACTAGTGGTGTCAGAAGGTCATCTGATAGGGAACAGACTAGTGGGGTCATCTGATAGGGAACAGACTAGTAGTGTCATCTGATAGGGAACAGACTAGTAGTGTCATCTGATAGGGAACAGACTAGTGGTGTCATCTGATAGGGAACAGACTAGTGGTGTCAGAAGGTCATCTGATAGGGAACAGACTAGTGGTGTCATCTGATAGGGAACAGACTAGTAGTGTCAAAAGGTCATCTGATAGGGAACAGACTAGTGGTGTCATCTGAAAGGGAACAGACTAGTGGTGTCATCTGATAGGGAACAGACTAGTAGTGTCATCTGATAGGGAACAGACTAGTAGTGTCATCTGATAGGGAACAGACTAGTAGTGTCATCTGATAGGGAACAGACTAGTGGTGTCATCTGTTAGGGAACAGACTAGTGGTGTCATCTGATAGGGAACAGACTAGTGGTGTCATCTGATAGGGAACAGACTAGTGGTGCCATCTATACGGAACAGACTAGTGGTGTCATCTGATAGGGAACAGACTAGTAATGTCAGAAGGTCATCTGATAGGAACAGACTAGTAATGTCAGAAGGTCACTGATAGGGAACAGACTAGTGGTGTCATCTGATAGGGAACAGACTATTGGTGTCATCTGATAGGGAACAGACTAGTAGTGTCATCTGATAGGGAACAGACTAGTGGTGTCATCTGTTAGGGAACAGACTAGTGGTGTCATCTGATAGGGAACAGACTAGTGGTGTCATCTGATAGGGAACAGACTAGTGGTGCCATCTGATACGGAACAGACTAGTGGTGTCATCTGATAGGGAACAGACTAGTAATGTCAGAAGGTCATCTGATAGGGAACAGACTAGTAGTGTCATCTGATAGGGAACAGACTAGTAGTGTCATCTGATAGGGAACAGACTAGTGGTGTCATCTGATAGGGAACAGACTAGTGGTGTCATCTGATAGGGAACAGACTAGTGGTGTCATCTGATAGGGAACAGACTAGTAGTGTCAACTGATAGGGAACAGACTAGTGGTGTCATCTGATAGGGAACAGACTAGTGGTGTCATCTGATAGGGAACAGACTAGTGGTGTCAGAAGGTCATCTGATAGGGAACAGACTAGTAGTGTCATCTGATAGGGAACAGACTAGTGGTGTCATCTGATAGGGAACAGACTAGTGGTGTCATCTGATAGGGAACAGACTAGTGGTGTCATCTGATAGGGAACAGACTAGTGGTGTCAGAAGGTCATCTGATAGGAACAGACTAGTAGTGTCATCTGATAGGGAACAGACTAGTGGTGTCATCTGATAGGGAACAGGCTAGTGGTGTCATCTGATAGGGAACAGACTAGTGGTGTCAGAAGGTCATCTGATAGGGACAGCCTAGTGGGGTCATCTGATAGGGAACAGACTAGTAGTGTCATCTGATAGGGAACAGACTAGTGGTGTCATCTGATAGGGAACAGACTAGTAGTGTCAGAAGGTCCACTGATAGGGAACAGACTAGTGGTGTCATCTGATAGGGAACAGACTAGTGGTGTCATCTGATAGGGAACAGACTAGTAGTGTCATCTGATAGGGAACAGACTAGTAATGTCGAAGGTAATCTGATAGGAACAGACTAGTAGTGTCAGAAGGTCCACTGATAGGGAACAGACTAGTGGTGTCATCTGATAGGGAACAGACTATTGGTGTCATCTGATAGGGAACAGACTAGTAGTGTCATCTGATAGGGAACAGACTAGTGGTGTCATCTGTTAGGGAACAGACTAGTAGTGTCATCTGATAGGGAACAGACTAGTGGTGTCATCTGTTAGGGAACAGACTAGTGGTGTCATCTGATACGGGAACAGACTAGTGGTGTCATCTGATAGGGAACAGACTAGTGGTGTCATCTGATAGGGAACAGACTAGTAGTGTCATCTGATAGGGAACAGACTAGTGGTGTCATCTGTTAGGGAACAGACTAGTGGTGTCATCTGATAGGGAACAGACTAGTGGTGTCATCTGATAGGGAACAGACTAGTGGTGCCATCTGATACGGAACAGACTAGTGGTGTCATCTGATAGGGAACAGACTAGTAATGTCAGAAGGTCATCTGATAGGGACAGACTAGTAGTGTCATCTGATAGGGAACAGACTAGTAGTGTCATCTGATAGGGAACAGACTAGTGGTGTCATCTGATAGGGAACAGACTAGTGGTGTCATCTGATAGGGAACAGACTAGTGGTGTCATCTGATAGGGAACAGACTAGTAGTGTCAACTGATAGGGAACAGACTAGTGGTGTCATCTGATAGGGAACAGACTAGTGGTGTCATCTGATAGGGAACAGACTAGTGGTGTCAGAAGGTCATCTGATAGGGAACAGACTAGTAGTGTCATCTGATAGGGAACAGACTAGTGGATTAGTGGTGTCGATCTGATAGGGAACAGACTAGTGGTGTCATATGATAGGGAACAGACTAGTGGTGTCATCTGATAGGGAACAGACTAGTGGTGTCAGAAGGTCATCTGATAGGGAACAGACTAGTAGTGTCATCTGATAGGGAACAGACTAGTGGTGTCATCTGATAGGGAACAGGCTAGTGGTGTCATCTGATAGGGAACAGACTAGTGGTGTCAGAAGGTCATCTGATAGGGAACAGACTAGTGGGGTCATCTGATAGGGAACAGACTAGTAGTGTCATCTGATAGGGAACAGACTAGTGGTGTCATCTGATAGGGAACAGACTAGTAGTGTCAGAAGGTCCACTGATAGGGAACAGACTAGTGGTGTCATCTGATAGGGAACAGACTAGTGGTGTCATCTGATAGGGAACAGACTAGTAGTGTCATCTGATAGGGAACAGACTAGTAATGTCAGAAGGTCATCTGATAGGGAACAGACTAGTAGTGTCATCTGATAGGGAACAGACTAGTGGTGTCATCTGATAGGGAACAGACTAGTAATGTCAGAAGGTCATCTGATAGGGAACAGACTAGTAGTGTCATCTGATAGGGAACAGACTAGTAATGTCAGAAGGTCATCTGATAGGGAACAGACTAGTAGTGTCATCTGATAGGGAACAGACTAGTGGTGTCATCTGATAGGGAACAGACTAGTGGTGTCATCTGATAGGGAACAGACTAGTGGTTGTCAGAAGGTCATCTGATAGGGAACAGACTAGTGGTGTCATCTGATAGGGAACAGACTAGTGGTGTCATCTGATAGGGGAACAGACTAATGGTGTCAGAAGGTCATTGATAGGGAACAGACTAGTAGTGTCATCTGATAGGGAACAGACTAGTGGTGTCATCTGATTGGGAACAGGCTAGTGGTTGTCATCTGATAGGGAACAGACTAGTGGTGTCAGAAGGTCATCTGATAGGGAACAGCCTAGTGGGGTCATCTGATAGGGAAACAGACTAGTAGTGTCATCTGATAGGGAACAGACTAGTGATGTCATCTGATAGGGAACAGACTAGTAGTGTCAGAAGGTCCACTGATAGGGAACAGACTAGTGGTGTCATCTGATAGGGAACAGACTAGTGGTGTCATCTGATAGGAACAGACTAGTAGTGTCATCTGATAGGGAACAGACTAGTAATGTCAGAAGGTCATCTGATAGGGAACAGACTAGTAGTGTCATCGATAGGGAACAGACTAGTGGTGTCATCTGATTAGGGAACAGACTAGTGGTGTCATCTGATAGGGAACGACTAGTGGTGTCAGAAGGTCATCTGATAGGGAACAGACTAGTAGTGTCATTCTGATAGGGAACAGACTAGTGGTGTCATCTGATAGGGAACAGACTAGTGGTGTCGTCTGATAGGGAACAGACTAGTGGTGTCATCTGATAGGGAACAGACTAGTGGTGTCAGAAGGTCATCTGATAGGGAACAGACTAGTAGTGTCATCTGATAGGGAACAGACTAGTGGTGTCATCTGATAGGGAACAGGCTAGTGGTGTCATCTGATAGGGAACAGACTAGTGGTGTCAGAAGGTCATCTGATAGGGAACAGACTAGTGGGGTCATCTGATAGGGAACAGACTAGTAGTGTCATCTGATAGGGAACAGACTAGTAGTGTCATCTGATAGGGAACAGACTAGTGGTGTCATCTGATAGGGAACAGACTAGTGGTGTCAGAAGGTCATCTGATAGGGAACAGACTAGTAGTGTCATCTGATAGGGAACAGACTAGTGGTGTCATCTGATAGGGAACAGACTAGTAGTGTCAAAAGGTCATCTGATAGGGAACAGACTAGTGGTGTCATCTGAAAGGGAACAGACTAGTGGTGTCATCTGATAGGGAACAGACTAGTAGTGTCATCTGATAGGGAACAGACTAGTAGTGTCATCTGATAGGGAACAGACTAGTAGTGTCATCTGATAGGGAACAGATAGTAGTGTCATCTGATAGGGAACAGACTAGTGGTGTCATCTGTTAGGGAACAGACTAGTGGTGTCATCTGATAGGGAACAGACTAGTAGTGTCATCTGATAGGGAACAGGACTAGTAGTGTCATCTGATAGGGAACAGACTAGTAGTGTCATCTGATAGGGAACAGACTAGTGGTGTCATCTGTTAGGGAACAGACTAGTGGTGTCATCTGATAGGGAACAGACTAGTGGTGTCATCGATAGGGAACAGACTAGTGGTGCCATCTGATACGGAACAGACTAGTGGTGTCATCTGATAGGGAACAGACTAGTAATGTCAGAAGGTCATCTGATAGGGAACAGACTAGTAGTGTCATATGATAGGGAACAGACTAGTAGTGTCATCTGATAGGGAACAGACTAGTGGTGTCATCTGATAGGGAACAGACTAGTGGTGTCATCTGATAGGGAACAGACTAGTGGTGTCATCTGATAGGGAACAGGACTAGTGGTGTCAGAAGGTCATCTGATAGGGAACAGACTAGTGGTGTCATCTGATAGGGAACAGACTAGTGGTGTCATCTGATAGGGAACAGACTAGTAGTGTCAACTGATAGGGAACAGACTAGTGGTGTCATCTGATAGGGAACAGACTAGTGGTGTCATCTGATAGGAACAGACTAGTGGTGTCAGAAGGTCATCTGATAGGGAACAGACTAGTAGTGTCATCTGATAGGGAACAGACTAGTGGTGTCATCTGATAGGGAACAGACTAGTGGTGTCATCTGATAGGGAACAGACTAGTGGGTGTCATCTGATAGGGAACAGACTAGTGGTGTCAGAAGGTCATCTGATAGGGAACAGACTAGTAGTGTCATCTGATAGGGAACAGACTAGTGGTGTCATCTGATAGGGAACAGGCTAGTGGTGTCATCTGATAGGGAACAGACTAGTGGTGTCAGAAGGTCATCTGATAGGGAACAGCCTAGTGTGGTCATCTGATATGGAACAGACTAGTAGTGTCATCTGATAGGGAACAGACTAGTAGTGTCATCTGATAGGGAAACAGACTAGTGGTTGTCATCTGATAGGGAACAGACTAGTGGTGTCAGAAGGTCATCTGATAGGGAACAGACTAGTAGTGTCATCTGATAGGGAACAGACTAGTGGTGTCATCTGATAGGGAACAGACTAGTAGTGTCAAAAGGTCATCTGATAGGGAACAGACTAGTGGTGTCATCTGAAAGGGAACAGACTAGTGGTGTCATCTGATAGGGAACAGACTAGTAGTGTCATCTGATAGGAACAGACTAGTAGTGTCATCTGATAGGGAACAGACTAGTAGTGTCATCTGATAGGGAACAGACTAGTGGTGTCATCTGTTAGGGAACAGACTAGTGGTGTCATCTGATAGGGAACAGACTAGTGGTGTCATCTGATAGGGAACAGACTAGTGGTGCCATCTGATACGGAACAGACTAGTGGTGTCATCTGATAGGGAACAGACTAGTAATGTCAGAAGGTCATCTGATAGGGAACAGACTAGTAGTGTCATCTGATAGAGAACAGACTAGTAGTGTCATCTGATAGGGAACAGACTAGTGGTGTCATCTGATAGGAACAGACTAGTGGTGTCATCTGATAGGGAACAGACTAGTGGTGTCATCTGATAGGGAACAGACTAGTGGTGTCAGAAGGTCATCTGATAGGGAACAGACTAGTGGTGTCATCTGATAGGGAACAGACTAGTGGTGTCATCTGATAGGGAACAGACTAGTAGTGTCAACTGATAGGGAACAGACTAGTGGTGTCATCTGATAGGGAACAGACTAGTAGTGTCATCTGATAGGGAACAGACTAGTAGTGTCATCTGATAGGGAACAGACTAGTGGTGTCAGAAGGTCATCTGATAGGGAACAGACTAGTAGTGTCAACTGATAGGGAACAGACTAGTGGTGTCATCTGATAGGGAACAGACTAGTGGTGTCCGAAGGACATCTGATAGGGAACAGACTAGTAGTGTCATCTGATAGGGAACAGACTAGTGGTGTCATCTGATAGGAACAGACTAGTAGTGTCATCTGATAGGGAACAGACTAGTGGTGTCATCTGATAGGGAACAGACTAGTGGTGTCAGAAGGTCATCTGATAGGGAACAGACTAGTAGTGTCATCTGATAGGGAACAGACTAGTGGTGTCATCTGATAGGGAACAGACTAGTGGTGTCATCTGATGGGGAACAGACTAGTGGTGTCAGAAGGTCATCTGATAGGGAACAGACTAGTGGGGTCATCTGATAGGGAACAGACTAGTAGTGTCATCTGATAGGGAACAGACTAGTAGTGTCATCTGATAGGGAACAGACTAGTGGTGTCATCTGATAGGGAACAGACTAGTGGTGTCAGAAGGTCATCTGATAGGGAACAGACTAGTAGTGTCATCTGATAGGGAACAGACTAGTGGTGTCATCTGATAGGGAACAGACTAGTAGTGTCAGAAGGTCATCTGATAGGGAACAGACTAGTGGTGTCATCTGATAGGGAACAGACTAGTGGTGTCATCTGATAGGGAACAGACTAGTAGTGTCATCTGATAGGGAACAGACTAGTAGTGTCATCTGATAGGGAACAGACTAGTAGTGTCATCTGATAGGGAACAGACTAGTGGTGTCATCTGTTAGGGAACAGACTAGTGGTGTCATCTGATAGGGAACAGACTAGTGGTGTCATCTGATAGGGAACAGACTAGTGGTGTCATCTGATAGGGAACAGACTAGTGGTGCCATCTGATACGGAACAGACTAGTGGTGTCATCTGATAGGGAACAGACTATTAGTGTCAGAAGGTCATCTGATAGGGAACAGACTAGTAGTGTCATCTGATAGGAAACAGACTAGTAGTGTCATCTGATAGGGAACAGACTAGTGGTGTCATCTGATAGGGAACAGACTAGTGGTGTCATCTGATAGGGAACAGACTAGTGGTGTCATCTGATAGGGAACAGACTAGTAGTGTCATCTGATAGGGAACAGACTAGTGGTGTCATCTGTTAGGGAACAGACTAGTGGTGTCATCTGATAGGGAACAGACTAGTGGTGTCATCTGATAGGGAACAGACTAGTGGTGCCATCTGATACGGAACAGACTAGTGGTGTCATCTGATAGGGAACCAGACTAGTAGTGTCAGAAGGTCATCTGATAGGGAACAGACTACTAGTGTCATCTGATAGGGAACAGACTAGTAGTGTCATCTGATAGGGAAACAGACTAGTAGTGTCATCTGATAGGGAACAGACTAGTGGTGTTCATCTGATAGGGAAACAGACTAGTGGTGTCATCTGATAGGGAACAGACGATGTGTCATCTGATAGGGAACAGACTAGTAGTGTCATCTGATAGGGAACCAGACTAGTAGTGTCATCTGATAGGAACAGACTAGTGGTGTCATCTGATAGGGAACAGACTAGTAGTGTCACTGATAGGGAACAGTACTAGTAGTGTCATCTGATAGGGAACAGACTAGTAGTGTCATTATGAGGGAACAGACTAGTGGTGTCATCTGATAGGGAACCGCACTAGTGTGTCATCTGATTAGGGAACAGACTAGTAGTGTTCATCTTGATAGGGAACAGCTAGAGTGTCATTTCTTGATAGGAACAGACTGGTAGTGTCATCTGATAGGGAACAGACTAGTGGTGTCATCTGATAGGGAACAGACTAGTAGTGTCATCTGATAGGAACAGACTAGTGTTGTCATCTGATAGGGAACAGACTAGTAGTGTCATCTGATAGGGAACAGACTAGTAGTGTCATCTGATACGGAACAGACTAGTGGTGCCATCTGATAGGGAACAGACTAGTAGTGTCAGAAGGTCGTTGATAGGGAACAGACTAGTAGTGTCAGAAGGTCATCTGATAGGGAACAGACTAGTGGTGTCAGAAGGTCATCTGATAGGGAACAGACTAGTGGGGTCATCTGATAGGGAACAGACTAGTAGTGTCATCTGATAGGGAACAGACTAGTGGTGGGTCATCTGCTAGGAACAGACTAGTAGGTCATCTGATAAGGAACAGACTAGTGGTGTCATTTGATAGGGAACAGACTAGTGGTGTCATCTGATAGGGAACAGACTAGTAGTGTCATCTGATAGGGAACAGACTAGTGGTGTCATCTGATAGGGAACAGACTAGTAGTGTCATCTGATAGGGAACAGACTAGTTAGTGTCATCTGATAGGGAACAGACTAGTAGTGTCATCTGATAGGAACAGACTAGTGGTGTCATCTGATAGGGAACCGACTAGTAGTGTCATCTGCTAGGGAACAGACTAGTAGTGTCATCTGATAGGGAACAGACTAGTAGTGTCATCTGATAGGGAACAGACTGGTAGTGTCATCTGATAGGAACAGACTAGTGGTGTCATCTGATAGGGAACAGACTAGTAGTGTCATCTGATAGGGAACAGACTAGTGGTGTCATCTGATAGGGAACAGACTAGTAGTGTCATCTGATAGGGAACAGACTAGTGGAGTCATCTGATAGGGAACAGACTAGTAGTGTCATCTGATACGGAACAGACTAGTGGTGTCATCTGATAGGGAACAGACTAGTAGTGTCAGAAGGTCGTCTGATAGGGAACAGACTAGTAGTGTCAGAAGGTCATCTGATAGGGAACAGACTAGTGGTGTCAGAAGGTCATCTGATAGGGAACAGACTAGTGGGGTCATCTGATAGGGAACAGACTAGTAGTGTCATCTGATAGGGAACAGACTAGTGGTGTCATCTGATAGGGAACAGACTAGTAGTGTCATCTGATAAGGAACAGACTAGTGGTGTCATTTGATAGGGAACAGACTAGTGGTGTCATCTGATAGGGAACAGACTAGTAGTGTCATCTGATAGGGAACAAACTAGTAGTGTCATCTGATAGGGAACAGACTAGTGGTGTCATCTGATAGGGAACAGACTAGTAGTGTCATCTGATAGGGAACAGACTAGTAGTGTCATCTGATAGGGAACCGACTAGTAGTGTCATCTGATAGGGAACAGACTGGTAGTGTCATCTGATAGGGAACAGACTAGTGGTGTCATCTGATAGGGAACAGACTAGTGGTGTCATCTGATAGGGAACAGACTAGTGGTGTCATCTGATAGGGAACAGACTAGTAGTGTCAGAAGGTCATCTGATAGGGAACAGACTAGTAGTGTCAGAAGGTCATCTGATAGGGAACAGACTAGTAGTGTCAGAAGGTCATCTGATAGGGAACAGACTAGTAGTGTCAGAAGGTCATCTGATAGGGAACAGACTAGTGGTGTCAGAAGGTCATCTGATAGGGAACAGACTAGTGGGTCATCTGATAGGGACAGACTAGTAGTGTCATCTGATAGGGAACAGACTAGTGGTGTCATTTGATAGGGAACAGACTAGTGGTGTCAGAAGGTCATCTGATAGGAACAGACTAGTAGTGTCATCTGATAGGGAACAGACTAGTGGTGTCATCTGATAGGGAACAGACTAGTAGTGTCAGAAGTTCATCTGATAGGGAACAGACTAGTGGTGTCATCTGATAGGGAACAGACTAGTGGTGTCATCTGATAGGGAACAGACTAGTAGTGTCATCTGTTAGGGAACAGACTAGTAGTGTCATCTGATAGGGAACAGACTAGTAGTGTCATCTGATAGGGAACAGACTAGTAGTGTTATCTGATAGGGAACAGACTAGTGGTGTCATCTGATAGGGAACAGACTAGTAGTGTCATCTGATAGGGAACAGACTAGTGGTGTCATCTGATAGGGAACAGACTAGTGGTGTCATCTGATAGGAACAGACTAGTGTTGTCATCTGTTAGGGAACAGACTAGTGGTGTCATCTGATAGGGAACAGACTAGTGGTGTCATCTGATAGGGAACAGACTAGTGGTGTCATCTGATACGGAACAGACTAGTGGTGTCATCTGATAGGAACAGACTAGTAGTGTCAGAAGGTCATCTGATAGGGAACAGACTAGTAGTGTCATCTGATAGGGAACAGACTAGTAGTGTCATCTGATAGGGAACAGACTAGTGGTGTCATCTGATATGATAGGGAACAGACTAGTGGTGTCATCTGATAGGGAACAGACTAGTGGTGTCATCTGATAGGGAACAGACTAGTGGTGTCATCTGTTAGGGAACAGACTAGTGGTGTCATCTGATAGGGAACAGACTAGTGGTGTCATCTGATACGGAACAGACTAGTGGTGTCATCTGATAGGGAACAGACTAGTAGTGTCAGAAGGTCATCTGATAGGGAACAGACTAGTAGTGTCATCTTATAGGGAACAGACTAGTAGTGTCATCTGATTGGGAACAGACTAGTAGTGTCATCTGATAGGGAACAGACTAGTAGTGTCATCTGATAGGGAACAGACTAGTGGTGTCATCTGTTAGGGAACAGACTAGTGGTGTCATCTGATAGGGAACAGACTAGTGGTGTCATCTGATAGGGAACAGACTAGTGGTGTCATCTGATACGGAACAGACTAGTGGTGTCATCTGATAGGGAACAGACTAGTAGTGTCAGAAGGTCATCTGATAGGGAACAGACTAGTAGTGTCATCTGATAGGGAACAGACTAGTGGTGTCATCTGATAGGGAACAGACTAGTGGTGTCATCTGATAGGGAACAGACTAGTGGTGTCATCTGATAGGGAACAGACTAGTAGTGTCAGAAGTTCATCTGATAGGGAACAGACTAGTAGTGTCAGAAGGTCATCTGATAGGGAACAGACTAGTAGTGTAATCTGATAGGGAACAGAGTAGTAGTGTCAGAAGGTCATCTGATAGGGAATAGACTTGAAGTGTCAGAAGGTCATCTGATAGGGAACAGACTAGTAGTGTCAGAAGGTCATTTGATAGGGTACAGACTAGTAGTGTCCGAAGGTCATCTGATAGGGAACACACTAGTAGTGTCAGAAGGTCATCTGATAGGGAACAGACTAGTAGTGTCATCTGATAGGGAACAGACTAGTAGTGTAATCTGATAAGGAACAGACTAGTAGTGTAATCTGATAGGGAACAGACTAGTAGTGTAATCTGATAGGGAACAGACTAGTGGTGTCATCTGATAGGGAACAGACTAGTAGTGTCATCTGATAGGGAACAGACTAGTAGTGTCATCTGATAGGGAACAGACTAGTAGTGTCATCTGATAGGGAACAGACTGGTAGTGTCATCTGATAGGGAACAGACTAGTGGTGTCATCTGATAGGGAACAGACTAGTGGTGTCATCTGATAGGGAACAGACTAGTAGTGTCATCTGATAGGGAACAGACTAGTGGTGTCATCTGATAAGGAACAGACTAGTAGTGTCATCTGATACGGAACAGACTAGTGGTGTCATCTGATAGGGAACAGACTAGTAGTGTCAGAAGGTCATCTGATAGGGAACAGACTAGTAGTGTCAGAAGGTCATCTGATAGGGAACAGACTAGTAGTGTCAGAAGGTCATCTGATAGGGAACAGACTAGTAGTGTCAGAAGGTCATCTGATAGGGAACAGACTAGTGGTGTCAGAAGGTCATCTGATAGGGAACAGACTAGTGGGGTCATCTGATAGGGAACAGACTAGTGGTGTCATCTGATAGGGAACAGACTAGTGGTGTCATCTGATAGGGAACAGACTAGTGGTGTCATCTGATAGGGAACAGACTAGTGGTGTCATCTGTTAGGGAACAGACTAGTGGTGTCATCTGATAGGGAACAGACTAGTGGTGTCATCTGATACGGAACAGACTAGTGGTGTCATCTGATAGGGAACAGACTAGTAGTGTCAGAAGGTCATCTGATAGGGAACAGACTAGTAGTGTCATCTTATAGGGAACAGACTAGTAGTGTCATCTGATTGGGAACAGACTAGTAGTGTCATCTGATAGGGAACAGACTAGTAGTGTCATCTGATAGGGAACAGACTAGTGGTGTCATCTGTTAGGGAACAGACTAGTGGTGTCATCTGATAGGGAACAGACTAGTGGTGTCATCTGATAGGGAACAGACTAGTGGTGTCATCTGATACGGAACAGACTAGTGGTGTCATCTGATAGGGAACAGACTAGTAGTGTCAGAAGGTCATCTGATAGGGAACAGACTAGTAGTGTCATCTGATAGGGAACAGACTAGTGGTGTCATCTGATAGGGAACAGACTAGTGGTGTCATCTGATAGGGAACAGACTAGTGGTGTCATCTGATAGGGAACAGACTAGTGGTGTCATCTGATAGGGTACAGACTAGTAGTGTCGGAACGTCATCTGATAGGGAACAGACTAGTAGTGTCATCTGATAGGGAACAGACTAGTGGTGTCATCTGATAGGGAACAGACTAGTAGTGTCATCTGATAGGGAACAGACTAGTAGTGTCATCTGATAGGGAACAGACTAGTAGTGTCATCTGATAGGGAACAGACTAGTAGTGTCATCTGATACGGAACAGACTAGTGGTGTCATCTGATAGGGAACAGACTAGTAATGTCAGAAGGTCATCTGATAGGGAACAGACTAGTAGTGTCAGAAGGTCATCTGATAGGGAACAGACTAGTAGTGTCATCTGATAGGGAACAGACAATTGGTGTATACTGATAGGGAACAGACTAGTGGTGTCATCTGATAGGGAACAGACTAGTGGTGTCATCTGATAGGGAACAGACTAGTAGTGTCAGAAGTTCATCTGATAGGGAACAGACTAGTAGTGTCAGAAGGTCATCTGATAGGGAACAGACTAGTAGTGTAATCTGATAGGGAACAGAGTAGTAGTGTCAGAAGGTCATCTGATAGGGAATAGACTTGAAGTGTCAGAAGGTCATCTGATAGGGAACAGACTAGTAGTGTCAGAAGGTCATTTGATAGGGTACAGACTAGTAGTGTCCGAAGGTCATCTGATAGGGAACACACTAGTAGTGTCAGAAGGTCATCTGATAGGGAACAGACTAGTAGTGTCATCTGATAGGGAACAGACTAGTAGTGTAATCTGATAAGGAACAGACTAGTAGTGTAATCTGATAGGGAACAGACTAGTAGTGTAATCTGATAGGGAACAGACTAGTGGTGTCATCTGATAGGGAACAGACTAGTAGTGTCATCTGATAGGGAACAGACTAGTAGTGTCATCTGATAGGGAACAGACTAGTAGTGTCATCTGATAGGGAACAGACTGGTAGTGTCATCTGATAGGGAACAGACTAGTGGTGTCATCTGATAGGGAACAGACTAGTGGTGTCATCTGATAGGGAACAGACTAGTAGTGTCATCTGATAGGGAACAGACTAGTGGTGTCATCTGATAAGGAACAGACTAGTAGTGTCATCTGATACGGAACAGACTAGTGGTGTCATCTGATAGGGAACAGACTAGTAGTGTCAGAAGGTCATCTGATAGGGAACAGACTAGTAGTGTCAGAAGGTCATCTGATAGGGAACAGACTAGTAGTGTCAGAAGGTCATCTGATAGGGAACAGACTAGTAGTGTCAGAAGGTCATCTGATAGGGAACAGACTAGTGGTGTCAGAAGGTCATCTGATAGGGAACAGACTAGTGGGGTCATCTGATAGGGAACAGACTAGTAGTGTCATCTGATAGGGAACAGACTAGTGGTGTCATTTGATAGGGAACAGACTAGTGGTGTCAGAAGGTCATCTGATAGGGAACAGACTAGTAGTGTCATCTGATAGGGAACAGACTAGTGGTGTCATCTGATAGGGAACAGACTAGTAGTGTCAGAAGTTCATCTGATAGGGAACAGACTAGTGGTGTCATCTGATAGGGAACAGACTAGTGGTGTCATCTGATAGGGAACAGACTAGTAGTGTCATCTGTTAGGGAACAGACTAGTAGTGTCATCTGATAGGGAACAGACTAGTAGTGTCATCTGATAGGGAACAGACTAGTAGTGTTATCTGATAGGGAACAGACTAGTGGTGTCATCTGATAGGGAACAGACTAGTGGTGTCATCTGATAGGGAACAGACTAGTGTTGTCATCTGTTAGGGAACAGACTAGTGGTGTCATCTGATAGGGAACAGACTAGTGGTGTCATCTGATAGGGAACAGACTAGTGGTGTCATCTGATACGGAACAGACTAGTGGTGTCATCTGATAGGGAACAGACTAGTAGTGTCAGAAGGTCATCTGATAGGGAACAGACTAGTAGTGTCATCTGATAGGGAACAGACTAGTAGTGTCTTCTGATAGGGAACAGACTAGTGGTGTCATCTGATAGGGAACAGACTAGTGGTGTCATCTGATAGGGAACAGACTAGTGGTGTCATCTGATAGGGAACAGACTAGTGGTGTCATCTGATAGGGAACAGACTAGTGGTGTCATCTGTTAGGGAACAGACTAGTGGTGTCATCTGATAGGGAACAGACTAGTGGTGTCATCTGATACGGAACAGACTAGTGGTGTCATCTGATAGGGAACAGACTAGTAGTGTCAGAAGGTCATCTGATAGGGAACAGACTAGTAGTGTCATCTTATAGGGAACAGACTAGTAGTGTCATCTGATTGGGAACAGACTAGTAGTGTCATCTGATAGGGAACAGACTAGTAGTGTCATCTGATAGGGAACAGACTAGTGGTGTCATCTGATAGGGAACAGACTAGTGGTGTCATCTGATAAGGAACAGACTAGTAGTGTCATCTGATACGGAACAGACTAGTGGTGTCATCTGATAGGGAACAGACTAGTAGTGTCAGAAGGTCATCTGATAGGGAACAGACTAGTAGTGTCAGAAGGTCATCTGATAGGGAACAGACTAGTAGTGTCAGAAGGTCATCTGATAGGGAACAGACTAGTAGTGTCAGAAGGTCATCTGATAGGGAACAGACTAGTGGTGTCAGAAGGTCATCTGATAGGGAACAGACTAGTGGGGTCATCTGATAGGGAACAGACTAGTAGTGTCATCTGATAGGGAACAGACTAGTGGTGTCATTTGATAGGGAACAGACTAGTGGTGTCAGAAGGTCATCTGATAGGGAACAGACTAGTAGTGTCATCTGATAGGGAACAGACTAGTGGTGTCATCTGATAGGGAACAGACTAGTAGTGTCAGAAGTTCATCTGATAGGGAACAGACTAGTGGTGTCATCTGATAGGGAACAGACTAGTGGTGTCATCTGATAGGGAACAGACTAGTAGTGTCATCTGTTAGGGAACAGACTAGTAGTGTCATCTGATAGGGAACAGACTAGTAGTGTCATCTGATAGGGAACAGACTAGTAGTGTTATCTGATAGGGAACAGACTAGTGGTGTCATCTGATAGGGAACAGACTAGTGGTGTCATCTGATAGGGAACAGACTAGTGTTGTCATCTGTTAGGGAACAGACTAGTGGTGTCATCTGATAGGGAACAGACTAGTGGTGTCATCTGATAGGGAACAGACTAGTGGTGTCATCTGATACGGAACAGACTAGTGGTGTCATCTGATAGGGAACAGACTAGTAGTGTCAGAAGGTCATCTGATAGGGAACAGACTAGTAGTGTCATCTGATAGGGAACAGACTAGTAGTGTCATCTGATAGGGAACAGACTAGTGGTGTCATCTGATAGGGAACAGACTAGTGGTGTCATCTGATAGGGAACAGACTAGTGGTGTCATCTGATAGGGAACAGACTAGTGGTGTCATCTGATAGGGAACAGACTAGTGGTGTCATCTGTTAGGGAACAGACTAGTGGTGTCATCTGATAGGGAACAGACTAGTGGTGTCATCTGATACGGAACAGACTAGTGGTGTCATCTGATAGGGAACAGACTAGTAGTGTCAGAAGGTCATCTGATAGGGAACAGACTAGTAGTGTCATCTTATAGGGAACAGACTAGTAGTGTCATCTGATTGGGAACAGACTAGTAGTGTCATCTGATAGGGAACAGACTAGTAGTGTCATCTGATAGGGAACAGACTAGTGGTGTCATCTGATAGGGAACAGACTAGTGGTGTCATCTGATAGGGAACAGACTAGTGGTGTCATCTGATACGGAACAGACTAGTGGTGTCATCTGATAGGGAACAGACTAGTAGTGTCAGAAGGTCATCTGATAGGGAACAGACTAGTAGTGTCATCTGATAGGGAACAGACTAGTGGTGTCATCTGATAGGGAACAGACTAGTGGTGTCATCTGATAGGGAACAGACTAGTGGTGTCATCTGATAGGGAACAGACTAGTGGTGTCATCTGATAGGGTACAGACTAGTAGTGTCGGAAGGTCATCTGATAGGGAACAGACTAGTAGTGTCATCTGATAGGGAACAGACTAGTGGTGTCATCTGATAGGGAACAGACTAGTAGTGTCATCTGATAGGGAACAGACTAGTAGTGTCATCTGATAGGGAACAGACTAGTAGTGTCATCTGATAGGGAACAGACTAGTAGTGTCATCTGATACGGAACAGACTAGTGGTGTCATCTGATAGGGAACAGACTAGTGGTGTCATCTGATAGGGAACAGACTAGTGGTGTCATCTGATAGGGAACAGACTAGTAGTGTCAGAAGGTCATCTGATAGGGAACAGACTAGTAGTGTCATCTGATAGGGAACAGACTAGTAGTGTCATCTGATAGGGAACAGACTAGTAGTGTCAGAAGTTCATCTGATAGGGAACAGACTAGTAGTGTCAGAAGGTCATCTGATAGGGAACAGACTAGTAGTGTAATCTGATAGGGAACAGACTAGTAGTGTCAGAAGGTCATCTGATAGGGAATAGACTTGAAGTGTCAGAAGGTCATCTGATAGGGAACAGACTAGTAGTGTCATCTGATAGGGAACAGACTAGTAGTGTCTTCTGATAGGGAACAGACTAGTGGTGTCATCTGATAGGGAACAGACTAGTGGTGTCATCTGATAGGGAACAGACTAGTGGTGTCATCTGATAGGGAACAGACTAGTGGTGTCATCTGATAGGGAACAGACTAGTGGTGTCATCTGTTAGGGAACAGACTAGTGGTGTCATCTGATAGGGAACAGACTAGTGGTGTCATCTGATACGGAACAGACTAGTGGTGTCATCTGATAGGGAACAGACTAGTAGTGTCAGAAGGTCATCTGATAGGGAACAGACTAGTAGTGTCATCTTATAGGGAACAGACTAGTAGTGTCATCTGATTGGGAACAGACTAGTAGTGTCATCTGATAGGGAACAGACTAGTAGTGTCATCTGATAGGGAACAGACTAGTGGTGTCATCTGATAGGGAACAGACTAGTGGTGTCATCTGATAGGGAACAGACTAGTGGTGTCATCTGATACGGAACAGACTAGTGGTGTCATCTGATAGGGAACAGACTAGTAGTGTCAGAAGGTCATCTGATAGGGAACAGACTAGTAGTGTCATCTGATAGGGAACAGACTAGTGGTGTCATCTGATAGGGAACAGACTAGTGGTGTCATCTGATAGGGAACAGACTAGTGGTGTCATCTGATAGGGAACAGACTAGTGGTGTCATCTGATAGGGTACAGACTAGTAGTGTCGGAAGGTCATCTGATAGGGAACAGACTAGTAGTGTCATCTGATAGGGAACAGACTAGTGGTGTCATCTGATAGGGAACAGACTAGTAGTGTCATCTGATAGGGAACAGACTAGTAGTGTCATCTGATAGGGAACAGACTAGTAGTGTCATCTGATAGGGAACAGACTAGTAGTGTCATCTGATACGGAACAGACTAGTGGTGTCATCTGATAGGGAACAGACTAGTGGTGTCATCTGATAGGGAACAGACTAGTGGTGTCATCTGATAGGGAACAGACTAGTAGTGTCAGAAGGTCATCTGATAGGGAACAGACTAGTAGTGTCATCTGATAGGGAACAGACTAGTAGTGTCATCTGATAGGGAACAGACTAGTAGTGTCAGAAGTTCATCTGATAGGGAACAGACTAGTAGTGTCAGAAGGTCATCTGATAGGGAACAGACTAGTAGTGTAATCTGATAGGGAACAGACTAGTAGTGTCAGAAGGTCATCTGATAGGGAATAGACTTGAAGTGTCAGAAGGTCATCTGATAGGGAACAGACTAGTAGTGTCATCTGATAGGGAACAGACTAGTAGTGTCTTCTGATAGGGAACAGACTAGTGGTGTCATCTGATAGGGAACAGACTAGTGGTGTCATCTGATAGGGAACAGACTAGTGGTGTCATCTGATAGGGAACAGACTAGTGGTGTCATCTGATAGGGAACAGACTAGTGGTGTCATCTGTTAGGGAACAGACTAGTGGTGTCATCTGATAGGGAACAGACTAGTGGTGTCATCTGATACGGAACAGACTAGTGGTGTCATCTGATAGGGAACAGACTAGTAGTGTCAGAAGGTCATCTGATAGGGAACAGACTAGTAGTGTCATCTTATAGGGAACAGACTAGTAGTGTCATCTGATTGGGAACAGACTAGTAGTGTCATCTGATAGGGAACAGACTAGTAGTGTCATCTGATAGGGAACAGACTAGTGGTGTCATCTGATAGGGAACAGACTAGTGGTGTCATCTGATAAGGAACAGACTAGTAGTGTCATCTGATACGGAACAGACTAGTGGTGTCATCTGATAGGGAACAGACTAGTAGTGTCAGAAGGTCATCTGATAGGGAACAGACTAGTAGTGTCAGAAGGTCATCTGATAGGGAACAGACTAGTAGTGTCAGAAGGTCATCTGATAGGGAACAGACTAGTAGTGTCAGAAGGTCATCTGATAGGGAACAGACTAGTGGTGTCAGAAGGTCATCTGATAGGGAACAGACTAGTGGGGTCATCTGATAGGGAACAGACTAGTAGTGTCATCTGATAGGGAACAGACTAGTGGTGTCATTTGATAGGGAACAGACTAGTGGTGTCAGAAGGTCATCTGATAGGGAACAGACTAGTAGTGTCATCTGATAGGGAACAGACTAGTGGTGTCATCTGATAGGGAACAGACTAGTAGTGTCAGAAGTTCATCTGATAGGGAACAGACTAGTGGTGTCATCTGATAGGGAACAGACTAGTGGTGTCATCTGATAGGGAACAGACTAGTAGTGTCATCTGTTAGGGAACAGACTAGTAGTGTCATCTGATAGGGAACAGACTAGTAGTGTCATCTGATAGGGAACAGACTAGTAGTGTTATCTGATAGGGAACAGACTAGTGGTGTCATCTGATAGGGAACAGACTAGTGGTGTCATCTGATAGGGAACAGACTAGTGTTGTCATCTGTTAGGGAACAGACTAGTGGTGTCATCTGATAGGGAACAGACTAGTGGTGTCATCTGATAGGGAACAGACTAGTGGTGTCATCTGATACGGAACAGACTAGTGGTGTCATCTGATAGGGAACAGACTAGTAGTGTCAGAAGGTCATCTGATAGGGAACAGACTAGTAGTGTCATCTGATAGGGAACAGACTAGTAGTGTCATCTGATAGGGAACAGACTAGTGGTGTCATCTGATAGGGAACAGACTAGTGGTGTCATCTGATAGGGAACAGACTAGTGGTGTCATCTGATAGGGAACAGACTAGTGGTGTCATCTGATAGGGAACAGACTAGTGGTGTCATCTGTTAGGGAACAGACTAGTGGTGTCATCTGATAGGGAACAGACTAGTGGTGTCATCTGACACGGAACAGACTAGTGGTGTCATCTGATAGGGAACAGACTAGTAGTGTCAGAAGGTCATCTGATAGGGAACAGACTAGTAGTGTCATCTTATAGGGAACAGACTAGTAGTGTCATCTGATTGGGAACAGACTAGTAGTGTCATCTGATAGGGAACAGACTAGTAGTGTCATCTGATAGGGAACAGACTAGTGGTGTCATCTGATAGGGAACAGACTAGTGGTGTCATCTGATAGGGAACAGACTAGTGGTGTCATCTGATACGGAACAGACTAGTGGTGTCATCTGATAGGGAACAGACTAGTAGTGTCAGAAGGTCATCTGATAGGGAACAGACTAGTAGTGTCATCTGATAGGGAACAGACTAGTGGTGTCATCTGATAGGGAACAGACTAGTGGTGTCATCTGATAGGGAACAGACTAGTGGTGTCATCTGATAGGGAACAGACTAGTGGTGTCATCTGATAGGGTACAGACTAGTAGTGTCGGAAGGTCATCTGATAGGGAACAGACTAGTAGTGTCATCTGATAGGGAACAGACCAGTGGTGTCATCTGATAGGGAACAGACTAGTAGTGTCATCTGATAGGGAACAGACTAGTAGTGTCATCTGATAGGGAACAGACTAGTAGTGTCATCTGATACGGAACAGACTAGTGGTGTCATCTGATAGGGAACAGACTAGTGGTGTCATCTGATAGGGAACAGACTAGTGGTGTCATCTGATAGGGAACAGACTAGTAGTGTCAGAAGGTCATCTGATAGGGAACAGACTAGTAGTGTCATCTGATAGGGAACAGACTAGTAGTGTCATCTGATAGGGAACAGACTAGTAGTGTCAGAAGTTCATCTGATAGGGAACAGACTAGTAGTGTCAGAAGGTCATCTGATAGGGAACAGACTAGTAGTGTAATCTGATAGGGAACAGACTAGTAGTGTCAGAAGGTCATCTGATAGGGAATAGACTTGAAGTGTCAGAAGGTCATCTGATAGGGAACAGACTAGTAGTGTCAGAAGGTCATTTGATAGGGTACAGACTAGTAGTGTCCGAAGGTCATCTGATAGGGAACAGACTAGTAGTGTCAGAAGGTCATCTGATAGGGAACAGACTAGTAGTGTCATCTGATAGGGAACAGACTAGTAGTGTAATCTGATAGGGAACAGACTAGTAGTGTAATCTGATAGGGAACAGACTAGTAGTGTCAGAAGGTCATCTGATAGGGAACAGACTAGTAGTGTAATCTGATAGGGAACAGACTAGTAGTGTAATCTGATAGGGAACAGACTAGTAGTGTAATCTGATAGGGAACAGACTAGTAGTGTCGGAAGGTAGGCGAGATTATTGGCTTCTACTTGGTGGGTCAGATTATTGGCTTCTACTTGGTGGGTCAGATTATTGGCTTCTACTTGGTGGGTCAGATTATTGGCTTCTACTTGGTGGGTCAGATTATTGGCTTCTACTTGGTGGGTCAGATTATTGGCTTCTACTTGGTGGGTCAGATTATTGGCTTCTACTTGGTGGGTCAGATTATTGGCTTCTACTTGGTGGGTCAGATTATTGGCTTTTACTTGGTGGGTCAGATTATTGGCTTCTACTTGGTGGGTCAGATTATTGGCTTCTACTTGGCGGGTCAGATTATTGTCTTCTACTTGGTGGGTGAGATTATTGTCTTCTACTTGGCGGGTCAGATTATTGTCTTCTACTTGGTGGGTCAGATTATTGGCTTCTACTTGGCGGGTCAGATTATTGTCTTCTACTTGGTGGGTGAGATTATTGTCTTCTACTTGGCGGGTCAGATTATTGTCTTCTACTTGGTGGGTGAGATTATTGTCTTCTACTTGGTGGGTGAGATTATTGTCTTCTACTTGGTGGGTCAGATTATTGGCTTCTACTTGGTGGGTCAGATTATTGGCTTCTACTTGGTGGGTCAGATTATTGGCTTCTACTTGGTGGGTCAGATTATTGTCTTCTACTTGGTGGGTCAGATTATTGTCTTCTACTTGGTGGGTCAGATTATTGTCTTCTACTTGGTGGGTCAGATTATTGGCGTCTACTTGGTGGGTCAGATTATTGGCTTCTACTTGGTGGGTCAGATTATTGGCTTCTACTTGGTGGGTCAGATTATTGGCTTCTACTTGGTGGGTCAGATTATTGGCTTCTACTTGGTGGGTCAGATTATTGGCTTCTACTTGGTGGGTCAGATTATTGTCTTCTACTTGGTGGGTCAGATTATTGGCTTCTACTTGGTGGGTCAGATTATTGTCTTCTACTTGGTGGGTCAGATTATTGGCTTCTACTTGGCGGGTTAGATTATTGGCTTCTACTTGGCGGGTCAGATTATTGGCTTCTACTTGGCGGGTCAGATTATTGGCTTCTACTTGGCGGGTCAGGAGGAGTCATTTTCCCTTGAAGGCTTTAACAATCCTGTACATCTGATGTGCAAGAAAGGCCTTTCCCTTGTAGTTTGTAATTCAGTTCATTCATGGGGGGGGGCATGAAGGCAAAATCAACCAACTGCAACTTTATCTTGCAGTTGAGGGAAATCTACATATTGTCCTTTCCTTTGCAAAAACTCAGCGATCTCCGACTTCAGGTCCCACACCCTTTAAAACCACAGGCAGTTTGTCTCATTGTTGGAAGAGACAGAGTCATGCAAATCTCTCCTACCACACAAACGTGAGATGGCTGAGTTTGGAGAAGGTGCTTAACCTCTCTGGGATATGTGGGACTAGCGTCCCACTTGGCCAAAAGCCAGAGAAAATGCAAAGTGCCAAATTCAAATAAATTACTATAAATATCACACTTTCATGAAATCACACATGTAAGATACCAAATTAAAGCTACACTTGTTGTGAATCCAGCCAACATGTCAGATTTCAAAAAGGCTTTTCAGCGAAAGCAAACGATGCTATTATCTGAGGATAGCACCATAGTAAACAAAGAGAGTAAAGTATATTTCAACCCTGCAGGCGCGACACAAAACGCAGAAATAAAAAATATAATTCTTGCCTTACCTTTTGACAAGCTTCTTTTGCACTCCAATATGTCACAAATGGTACTTTTGTACGATTAGTTGAAAAACCCACTGAAAAGAGAGTGACCTCAAAAAAATAAAATCTGAATGGTTTGTCCTCGGGGTTTTGCCTGCTAAATAAGTTCTGTTATACTCACAGACATGATTCAAACAGTTTAAGAAATTTCAGAGTGTTTTCTATCCAAATATACTAATAATATGCATATCTTATCTTCTGGGGATGAGTATCAGGCAATTGAAATTGGGCATTTCATCCGGACATGAAAATACAGCCTCCTGTCACCAACATTTTGCTCTTATGAAGTTTATCAGTTTAGTGGCTGGAACATCCTACATGTATTGTCTACTTTCCTTTTCTTAGAAATCTTTGAAAAACTCATTTTTGTAGCTAGCTACTATTTGTAACTGTGTCGTGTGTGTCAGCCTGTCAGTCAGTTGTTATTTATACGTGCCTTCATAATAAATGTCCCTCCAGCGGTGGGAGTTAAGTCATTACACAGAGGAGAGTTTTCATTTGGGCTTTTAATTTTAATAACAAATACGTTTTTCTAAACTTTACTATCGCAAATTCTTCATGTGATCTGAGCATGGTTCCGCCCTATTGAAACAAGTCGCGGGCAGCATACTGGACATACCGGGCTGGACTTTGGATCGCATAAGGACCGCACTAGGACCGTGTTAGGCCCTAATCCTGGACTCCTGTCAGGGACCTGAGGTGGTGGTGATAGGCCACGGTCACCATGGTGGAGAGGGAAGGCTTTAGGACCGTGTTAGGACCATGATAGGACCAGGACCGTGTTCGGTTTGTGTTAAGACCATGTTACTGTTAGAACCATGCTAGGACCATGTTAGAACATTGCTAGGACAATGTTAGAACATTGCTAGGACCATGTTAGAACATTGCTAGGACCATGTTAGAACATTGCTAGGACCATGCTAGGACCATGCTAGAACCATGTTAGAACCATGCTAGAACCATGTTAGAACATTGCTAGGACCATGCTAGGACCATGCTAGAACCATGTTAGGACCATGCTAGGACCATGCTAGGACCATGCTAGAACCATGTTAGGACCATGCTAGGACCATGCTAGGACCATGCTAGGACCATGTTAGGACCATGTTAGGACCATGCTAGGACCATGTTAGAACATTGCTAGGACCATGCTAGGACCATGCTAGGACCATGCTA
Source organism: Oncorhynchus kisutch (assembly GCF_002021735.2). Classification (NCBI taxonomy): domain Eukaryota; kingdom Metazoa; phylum Chordata; class Actinopteri; order Salmoniformes; family Salmonidae; genus Oncorhynchus; species Oncorhynchus kisutch. The sequence continues at coordinate 40,834,698 of NC_034198.2, read as the reverse complement.
GAACCATGTTAGGACCATGCTAGGACCATGCTAGGACCATGCTAGGACCATGCTAGGACCATGTTAGGACCATGCTAGGACCATGTTAGAACATTGCTAGGACCATGCTAGGACCATGCTAGGACCATGCTAGGACCATGCTAGGACCATGTTAGGACCATGTTAGGACCATGCTAGGACCATGCTAGGACGATGCTAGGACCATGCTAGGACGATGCTAGGCCCATGTTAGGACCATGTTAGGACCATGCTAGGACCATGCTAGGACCAATGCTAGGACCATGTTAGGACCATGTTAGGACCATGCTAGGACCATGCTAGGACCATGTTAGGACAATGCTAGTACCATGCTAGGACCGTGTTAGGACCATGTTAGGACCATGCTAGGACCATCTTTGGACCATGTTAGAACCATGCTAGGACCATGCTAGGTCCATGCTAGGACCATGTTAGGACCATGCTAGGACCATGTTAGAACATTGCTAGGACCATGCTAGGACCATGCTAGGACCATGCTAGGACCATGCTAGGACCATGTTAGGCCCATGTTAGGACCATGCTAGGACCATGCTAGGACCATGCTAGGACCATGCTAGGACGATGCTAGGCCCATGTTAGGACCATGTTAGGACCATGCTAGGACCATGCTAGGACCATGCTAGGACCATGTTAGGACCATGTTAGGACCATGCTAGGACCATGCTAGGACCATGTTTGGACAATGCTAGTACCATGCTAGGGCCGTGTTAGGACCATGTTAGGACCATGCTAGGACCGTCTTTGGACCATGTTAGAACCATGCTAGGACCATGTTAGGACCATGCTAGGAACATGCTAGGACCATGTTAGGACCATGTTAGGAGGCTATATACAGGGGGTACCGGTACAGAGTCAATGTGGAGGCTATATACAGGGGGTACCGATACAGAGTCAATGTGGAGACTATATACAGGGGGTACCGGTACAGAGTCAGTGTGGAGGCTATATACAGGGGGGTACCGGTACAGAGTCAATGTGAAGGCTATATACAGGGGGTACCGGTACAGTGTCAATGTGGAGGCTATATACAGGGGATACCGGTACAGTGTCAATGTGGAGGCTATATACAGGGGGCACCGGTACAGAGTCAATGTGGAGGCTATATACAGGGTATTACGGTACAGAGTCAATGTGGAGGCTATATACAGGGGGGTGCCAGTACAGAGTCAGTGTGAGGGCTTTATACAGGGGGGTGCCAGTACAGAGTCAGTGTGGAGGCTTTATACAGGGGGTACCGGTACCGAGTCAATGTGGAGGCTTTATACATGGGGGTGCCAGTACAGTCAGTGTGCGGGGGCACCGGTTAGTTGAGGTGGCATGTAGGTAGAGTTAAATGATGGGTAGTAAGAGGGAGGAGAGGGAGGAGAGGGAGGAAGGGAGGAGAGGGAGGAGAGGGAGGAAGGGAGGAGAGGGAGGAGAGGGAGAAGAGGGAGGAGAGGGAGGAGAGGGAGGAGAGGGAGGAAGGGAGGAGAGGGAGGAGAGGGAGGAGAGGGAGGAAGGGATTAGAGGGAGGAGAGGGAGGAAGGGAGGAGAGGGAGGAGAGGGAGGAGAGGGAGAAGAGGGAGAAGAGGGAGGAGAGGGAGGAGAGGGAGGAGAGGGAGGAGAGGGAGGAAGGGAGGAGAGGGAGGAAGGGAGGAGAGGGAGGAGAGGGAGGAGAGGGAGGAAGGGAGGAAGGGAGGAGAGGGAGGAGAGGGAGGAGAGGGAGAAGAGGGAGGAGAGGGAGGAGAGGGAGGATAGGGAGAAGAGGGAGGAGAGGGAGGAGAGGGAGGAGAGGGAGAAGAGGGAGGAGGGGGAGGAGAGGGAGGAGAGGGAGAAGAGGGAGGAGAGGGAGGAGAGGGAGGAAGGCCATAAACAGTGTAGTATATTCATTCATAGAGTTAGAAGAGGGACACTATAGGTCTGTTACAGAGAACAAGGTAATGTTGTTGTGTTGCTGTCTACTGAGCCGTAGTCTGTCAGGGACAAACGTTTGAACTTAGTTGGGTTTCTCCTAGAAATACTTTTACACACTGAGACGCTTGACACCTGTCATTACACAACAATATCTCACTGTCACGGTGTTTTGTGAGGATTGTTTCAGTTCATTAAACAGTAGTATTTGGACCCAGTTAGACTCTGACTGGACTTATGGCCTCAATAGTCCCTTCTGGCTGATTTCTTTGTCTAACGTGGAGGGTGACTGGACTGTAGACACAGAAAGGCTTTTAGTCAGTCAACCACATTGGTGTCAGCGAGTAAAAAAATAAAAACAGAGACTGTAGAACAGTGAAAAGAGACTGTAGAACAGTCAAAAGAGACTGTAGAACAGTAAAACTGTAGATCAGTAAAAAAGAGACTGTAGAACAGTCAAAAGAGACTGTAGATCAGTAAATAGAGACTGTAGAACAGTAAAACTGTAGAACAGTCAAAAGAGACTGTAGAACAGTCAAAAGAGACTGTAGAACAGTCAAAAGAGACTGTAGAACAGTAAAAAGAGACTGTAGAACAGTAAAACTGTAGATCAGTAAAAAAGAGACTGTAGAACAGTGAAAGAGACTGTAGAACAGTGAAAAGAGACTGTAGAACAGTAAAAAGAGACTGTAGAACAGTAAAACTGTAGAACAGTCAAAAGAGACTGTAGAACAGTCAAAAGAGACTGTAGAACAGTCAAAAGAGACTGTAGAACAGTCAAAAGAGACTGTAGAACAGTAAAACTGTAGATCAGTAAAAAAGAGACTGTAGAACAGTAAAAAGAGACTGTAGAACAGTGAAAAGAGACTGTAGAACAGTAAAAAGAGACTGTAGAACAGTCAAAAGAGACTGTAGAACAGTAAAACTGTAGATCAGTAAAAAAGAGACTGTAGAACAGTGAAAAGAGACTGTAGAACAGTAAAAAGAGACTGTAGAACAGTAAAAAGAGACTGTAGAACAGTAAAAAGAGACTGTAGAACAGTAAAAGAGACTGTCGAACAGTAAAGAGACTGTCGAACAGTAAAGAGACTGTAGAACAGTAAAAAGAGACTGTAGAACAGTAAAAAGAGACTGTAGAACAGTAAAAAGAGACTGTAGAACAGTGAAAAGAGACTGTAGAACAGTGAAAAGAGACTGTAGAACAGTAAAAAGAGACTGTAGAACAGTGAAAAGAGACTGTAGAACAGTGAAAAGAGACTGTAGAACAGTAAAAAGAGACTGTAGAACAGTGAAAAGAGACTGTAGAACAGTGAAAAGAGACTGTAGAACAGTCAAAAGAGACTGTAGAACAGTCAAAAGAGACTGTAGAACAGTCAAAAGAGACTGCAGAACAGTAAAAACAGACTGTAGAACAGTGAAAAGAGACTGTAGAACAGTGAAAAGAGTCAAGAGGTTTATGTTTTTAATGATGTTGGGTGCGTAATTATTTACATTTATCACCTATTTGATACAAACAACAATATGTTACATAATGTCATATCAACATAGGACATAGTGTAAAAGGTTTTGTTTAGGTAAACAGCTTGAAAGACAACAAAAAACCCACAATTTAAATCACTTCCTGGTTTTCACACCTTTTCACAATTTGTTTTCATGGTTTTCTTCTAATCACCTTGTTAACAATTTCGGCACAGCTGGAAGAGAACTCGGAATACTGTTTATAGACTCGGAATACTGTTTAGAGACTCGGAATACTGTTTACAGACTCGGAATACTGTTTACAGACTCGGAATACTGTTTACAGACTCGGAATACTGTTTACAGACTCGGAATACTGTTTACAGACTCGGAATACTGTTTAAAGACTCGGAATACTGTTTACAGACTCGGAATACTGTTTACAGACTCGGAATACTGTTTACAGACTCTGAATACTGTTTACAGACTCTGAATAATGTTTTCAGAGTCTGTTTACAGACTCGGAATACTGTTTACAGACTCGGAATACTATTTACAGACTCGGAATACTGTTTATAGACTCGGAATACTGTCTACAGTCTCGGAATACTGTTTACAGACTCGGAATACTGTTTACAGACTCTGAATACTGTTTACAGACTCTGAATACTGTTTACAGACTCTGAATACTGTTTACAGACTCGGAATACTGTTTATAGACTCGGAATACTGTCTACAGTCTCGGAATACTGTTTACAGACTCGGAATGCTGTTTAGAGACTCAGAATACTGTTTACAGACTCGGAATACTGTTTACAGACTCGGAATACTGTTTATAGACTCTGAATACTGTTTACAGACTCTGAATACTGTCTACAGTCTCGGAATACTGTTTACAGACTCTGAATACTGTTTACAGACTCTGAATACTGTTTACAGACTCGGAATACTGTTTATAGACTCGGAATACTGTCTAGTCTCGGAATACTGTTTACAGACTCGGAATGCTGTTTAGAGACTCGGAATACTGTTTACAGACTCGGAATACTGTTTACAGACTCGGAATACTGTTTACAGACTCTGAATACTGTTTACAGACTCTGAATACTGTCTACAGTCTCGGAAATACTGTTTTACAGACTTTTAATACTGTTTACTTTTCAGGAAGCCAGAAACCAGATTAAAGCGGCAATTAAGAGATAGCTGTGGCTGTTATCACTCCCAGGGATTTAGGCTCAAACACTCGACATCGTCGGCACACTTTAATAACGCAAACGCTTAAGCCCCTCAACTCTCTGTGAGTGTATCCCAAATGACACCATGTTCCCTTCATAGTGCACTACTTTTGACCAGAGCCCTATGAGTTTCCCTATGGGCCCCGGTCAAAAGTAAAAACACTATATAGGGAATAGGGTGCCATTTGGGACGGAATCTGTGTATTAATTCATGACCGCTGTGAGTAAGACACTCTCCGGGCTGGCAGCAGGCGGAGCAGCAACAGCTGATTGGGTCTGTGTCTGTAGCTGATTCTCCAATGTCAACGTTAAACTCTCTGGAGCTTTCAGTTTTGAGTTTTTCACTTGAGAAATATGTTCTAACTCAGTTGACTTCCCTGGTGAAATAAAGGACAGAACCCCTCAGGTTCCTCTCTTGGTTTCCTCCTTAGTTTCCGCCCTTTCTAGGGAGTTTTTTTCCTAGCCATGTTCTGTTATAATCTCCACCCGGCACAGCTGGAAGAGAACTGGCCACCCCTCATAGCCTGGTTCCTCTCTAGGTTTCTTCCTAGGTTTTGGCCTTTCTAGAGAGTTTTTCCTAGCCACCGTGCTTCTACACCTGCATTGCTTGCTGTTTGGGGTTTTAGGCTGGGTCTCTGTACACAACGTTGTGACATCGGCTGATGTAAAAAGGGCTTTATAAATACATTTGATTTATTGATTGATTTATCAGTTACAGCGTGTCAAAGTCTCTGGAGCCCTTCACCATTATATGAGCTCACTTGAAAAATACATGTTGATCCCTGGTTAGAAGAAAATAAAGATATATTAATTACAATGAGCTTTCTTCTCGACCTGAGCTTTCTTCTCGACCAGCTACTCTTCCTGGGGTCCAGACAAAACATGAAGCGTGACATAATACAGAACATTAATAGACAAGAACAGCTCAAACACAGAACTACATCAATTAAAAAAGGCACAGGTAACCTACATATCAATACATACACACAAACTATCTGGGTCAAACAGAGGAGGGGCGTTGTCCCGTGAGGTGTTGCTTTGTCTGTTTTTTGAAACCAGGTTTGCTGTTTATTTGAGCAATATGAGATGGAAGGAAGTTCCATGCAATAAGAGCTCTATATAATACTGTACGCTTTCTTGAATTTGTTCTAGATTGGGGGACTGTGAAAAACCTTCTGGTGGTAACCATGGGTGGGGTAAGTATGTGTGTCACAGAGCTGTGTGTAAGTTGACTACGCAAACAAATTGGAGTTTTCAACACATTAATGTTTCTTATGAAAAAGAAGAAGTGATGCAGTCAGTCTCTCCTCAACTCTTAGCCAAGAGAGACTGGCAGCATAGTATTTATATCAGCCCTCTGATTACAATGAAGAACAAGATGTGTCGCTCTGTTCTGGGCCAGCTGCAGCTTAACTAGGTCTTTCCTTCCAGCACTGGACCACACGACTGGACAATAATCAAGATTAGACAAAACTAGAGCCTGCAGAACATGCTGAGTGTGTGGTTAAAAAAGCAGAGCATCTCTTTATTACAGACAGATCTCTCCCCATCTCTTTATTACGGACAGGCCTCTCCCATTCTCTTTATTACGGACAGACCTCTCCCCATCTTTATTACAGACAGATCTCTCCTCATCTCTTTATTACGGACAGGCCTCTCCCATTCTCTTTATTACGGACAGTACTCTCCCCATCACTTTATTACAGACAGACCTCTCCCCATCTCTATATTAGAGACAGACCTCTCCCCATCTCTTTATTACGGACAGACCTCTCCCCATCTCTATATTAGAGACAGACCTCTCCCCATCTCTTTATTATGGACAGACCTCTCCCCAACTCTTTATTACAGACAGACCTCTCCCCATCTCTTTATTATGGACAGACCTCTCCCCAACTCTTTATTACAGACAGACCTCTCCCCATCTCTTTATTACAGATAGACCTCTCCCCATCTCTTTATTACAGACAGACCTCTCCCCATCTCTTTATTATGGACAGACCTCTCCTCATCTCTTTATTAAGGACAGACCTCTCCCCACCTCTTTATTACAGACAGACCTCTCCCCATCTCTTTATTACAGACAGACCTCTCCCCATCTCTTTATTATGGACAGACCTCTCCCCATCTCTTTACTACAGACAGACCTCTCCCCATCTCTTTATTATGGACAGACCTCTCCCCATCTCTTTACTACAGACAGACCTCTCCCCATCTCTTTACTACAGACAGACCTCTCCCCATCTCTTTACTACAGACAGACCTCTCCCCATCTCTTTATTATGGACAGACCTCTCCCCATCTCTTTATTACAGACAGATCTCTCCCCATCTCTATTACAGACAGACCTCTCCCCATCTCTTTATTACAGACAGACCTCTCCTCATCTCTATCAAAGACAGACCTCTCCTCATCTCTTTATTACAGACAGACATCTCCCCATCTCTTTATTACAGACAGACCTCTCCCCATCTCTATTACAGACAGACCTCTCCCCATCTCAATTACAGACAGACCTCTCCCCATCTCTATTACAGACAGACCTCTCCCCATCTCTATTACAGACAGACCTCTCCCCATCTCTATTACAGACAGACCTCTCCCCATCTCTATTACAGACAGACCTCTCCCCATCTCTTTATTACAGACAGATCTCTCCCCATCTCTTTATTACAGACAGACATCTCCCCATCTCTTTATTACAGACAGACCTCTCCCCATCTCTTTATTACAGACAGACGTCTCCCCATCTCTTTATTACAGACAGACCTCTCCTCATCTCTATTACAGACAGACCTCTCCTCATCTCTTTATTACAGACAGACCTCTCCCCATCTCTTTATTACGGACAGACCTCTTCCCATCTTTTTATTACAGACAGACCTCTCCCCATCTCTATTACAGACAGACCTGTCCCCATCTCTATTACAGACAGAGCTCTCCTCATCTCTATTACAGACACTCTCTCCTCATCTCTATTACAGACAGACCTCTCCCCATCTCTTTATTACAGACAGACCTCTCCCCATCTCTTTATTATAGACAGACCTCTCCCCATCTCTTTATTACAGACAGACCTCTCCCCATCTCTATTACAGACAGACCTCTCCCCATCTCTATTACAGACAGACCTCTCCCCATCTCTATTACAGACAGACCTCTCCTCATCTCTTTATTACAGACATACCTCTCCTCATCTCTATTACAGACAGACCTCTCCCCATCTCTATTACAGACAGACCTCTCCCCATCTCTTTATTACAGACACACCTCTCCCCATCTCTTTATTACAGACATACCTCTCCTCATCTCTATTACAGACAGACCTCTCCCCATCTCTATTACAGACAGACCTCTCCCCATCTCTTTATTACAGACACACCTCTCACCATCTCTTTATTACAGACAGACCTCTCCCCATCTCTTTATTACAGACAGACCTCTCCCCATCTCTTTATTACAGACAGACCTCTCCCCATCTCTTTATTACAGACAGACCTCTCCCCATCTTATTACTACAGACAGACCTCTCCCCATCTCTTCATTACAGACAGACCTCTCCCCATCTCTTTATTACAGACAGACCTCTCCCCATCTCTTTATTACAGACATACCTCTCCTCATCTCTATTACAGACAGAACTCTCCCCATCTCTATTACAGACAGACCTCTCCCCATCTCTTTATTACAGACAGACCTCTCCCCATCTCTTTATTACAGACAGACCTCTCCTCATCTCTTTATTACAGACATACCTCTCCTCATCTCTATTACAGACAGACCTCTCCCCATCTCTATTACAGACAGAACTCTCCCCATCTCTTTATTACAGACACACCTCTCACCATCTCTTTATTACAGACAGACCTCTCCCCATCTCTTTATTACAGACAGACCTCTCCCCATCTCTTTATTACAGACAGACCTCTCCCCATCTCTTTATTACAGACAGACCTCTCCCCATCTCTTTACTACAGACAGACCTCTCCCCATCTCTTCATTACAGACAGACCTCTCCCCATCTCTTTATTACAGACAGACCTCTCCCCATCTCTTTATTACAGACAGACCTCTCCCCATCTCTTTACTACAGCCAGACCTCTCCCCATCTCTTTATTATGGACAGACCTCTCCCCATCTCTTTACTACAGCCAGACCTCTCCCCATCTCTTTATTATGGACAGACCTCTCCCCACCTCTTTATTATGGACAGACCTCTCCCCATCTCTTTATTATGGACAGACCTCTCCTCATCTCTTTATTACAGACAGATCTCTCCCCATCTCTTTATTACAGACATACCTCTCCTCATCTCTATTACAGACAGACCTCTCCCCATCTCTATTACAGACAGACCTCTCCCCATCTCTTTATTACAGACAGACCTCTCCCCATCTCTTTATTACAGACAGACCTCTCCCCATCTCTTTATTACAGACAGACCTCTCCCCATCTCTTTATTACAGACAGACCTCTCCCCATCTCTTTACTACAGACAGACCTCTCCCCATCTCTTCATTACAGACAGACCTCTCCCCATCTCTTTATTACAGACAGACCTCTCCCCATCTCTTTATTACAGACAGACCTCTCCCCATCTCTTTACTACAGCCAGACCTCTCCCCATCTCTTTATTATGGACAGACCTCTCCCCATCTCTTTACTACAGCCAGACCTCTCCCCATCTCTTTATTATGGACAGACCTCTCCCCACCTCTTTATTACGGACAGACCTCTCCCCATCTCTTTATTATGGACAGACCTCTCCTCATCTCTTTACTACAGCCAGACCTCTCCCCATCTCTTTATTACAGACAGACCTCTCCCCATCTCTTTATTAAGGACAGACCTCTCCCCATCTCTTTATTACAGACAGACCTCTCCCCATCTCTTTATTACAGACAGTACTCTCCCCATCTCTTTATTATGGACAGACCTCTCCCCATCTCTTTATTACAGACAGACCTCTCCCCATCTCTTTATTACAGACAGACCTCTCCCCATCTCTTTACTACAGCCAGACCTCTCCCCATCTCTTTATTATGGACAGACCTCTCCCCATCTCTTTACTACAGCCAGACCTCTCCCCATCTCTTTATTATGGACAGACCTCTCCCCACCTCTTTATTACGGACAGACCTCTCCCCATCTCTTTATTATGGACAGACCTCTCCTCATCTCTTTACTACAGCCAGACCTCTCCCCATCTCTTTATTACAGACAGACCTCTCCCCATCTCTTTATTAAGGACAGACCTCTCCCCATCTCTTTATTACAGACAGACCTCTCCCCATCTCTTTATTAAGGACAGACCTCTCCCCATCTCTTTATTACAGACAGACCTCTCCCCATCTCTTTATTACAGACAGTACTCTCCCCATCTCTTTATTATGGACAGACCTCTCCCCATCTCTTTATTACAGACAGACCTCTCCCCATCTCTTTATTACAGACAGACCTCTCCCCATCTCTTTACTACAGCCAGACCTCTCCCCATCTCTTTATTATGGACAGACCTCTCCCCATCTCTTTACTACAGCCAGACCTCTCCCCATCTCTTTATTATGGACAGACCTCTCCCCACCTCTTTATTACGGACAGACCTCTCCCCATCTCTTTATTATGGACAGACCTCTCCTCATCTCTTTACTACAGCCAGACCTCTCCCCATCTCTTTATTACAGACAGACCTCTCCCCATCTCTTTATTAAGGACAGACCTCTCCCCATCTCTTTATTACAGACAGACCTCTCCCCATCTCTTTATTAAGGACAGACCTCTCCCCATCTCTTTATTACAGACAGACCTCTCCCCATCTCTTTATTACAGACAGTACTCTCCCCATCTCTTTATTATGGACAGACCTCTCCCCATCTCTTTATTACAGACAGACCTCTCCCCATCTCTTTATTACAGACAGACCTCTCCCCATCTCTTTACTACAGCCAGACCTCTCCCCATCTCTTTATTATGGACAGACCTCTCCCCATCTCTTTACTACAGCCAGACCTCTCCCCATCTCTTTATTATGGACAGACCTCTCCCCACCTCTTTATTACGGACAGACCTCTCCCCATCTCTTTATTATGGACAGACCTCTCCTCATCTCTTTACTACAGCCAGACCTCTCCCCATCTCTTTATTACAGACAGACCTCTCCCCATCTCTTTATTAAGGACAGACCTCTCCCCATCTCTTTATTACAGACAGACCTCTCCCCATCTCTTTATTACGGACAGACCTCTCCCCATCTCTTTATTACAGACAGTAATCTCCCCATCTCTTTATTATGAACAGACCTCTCCCCACCTCTTTATTACAGACAGTACTCTCCCCATCTCTTTATTACGGACAGACCTCTCCCCACCTCTTTATTACGGACAGACCTCTCCCCATCTCTTTATTGCGGACAGACCTCTCCCCATTTCTTTATTACGGACAGACCTCTCCCCATCTCTTTATTACAGACATACCTCTCCCCATCTCTATTACAGACAGACCTCTCCTCATCTCTTTATTACAGACAGACCTCTCCCCATCTCTTTATTACAGACAGACCTCTCCCCATCTCTTTATTACAGACAGATCTCTCCCCATCTCTTTATTACAGACAGACCTCTCCCCATCTCTTTATTACAGACAGACCTCTCCCCATCTCTTTATTACAGACAGACCTCTCCCCATCTCTTCATTACAGACAGACCTCTCCCCATCTCTTTATTACAGACAGACCTCTCCCCATCTCTTTATTACTGTAATGGTTTTCTTCATCTGAAGGAGAGGCGGACCAAAGCGCAGCGTGGTGGTTATTCATATTCTTTAATTTATAAAGAATCTACACATGAGAACTAACAAAAACAACAAATGTGAGAAAACCTAAAACAGTCCCATCTGGTGCAAACACAAAGACAGGAACAATCACCCACACCCACACCCACACAGTGAAACCCAGGCTACCTAAATATGATTCTCAATCAGAGACAACTAATGACACCTGCCTCTGATTGAGAACCATACTAGGCCGAAACATAGAAATACCCAAATTATAGAAAAACAAACATAGACTGCCCACCCAACTCACACCCTGACCATACTAAATAAATACAAAACAAAGGAAATAAAGGTCAGAACGTGACAGTACCCCCCCCCCCAAAGGTGCGGACTCCGGCCGCAAAACCTTGACTTATAGGGGAGGGTCTGGGTGGGCGTCTGTCCGCGGTGGCGGCTCTGGCGCGGGACGCGGACCCCACTTAACCATTGTCTTAGTCCGCCTTATTGTCCGCCTCCGTGGCTTTCTCACCATGGCCACCCCTCTCAATGACCCCACTGGACAGAGGGGCAGCTCGGGACAGAGGGGCAGCTCGGGACAGAGGGGCGGAAGCTCTGGACAGAGGGGCGGAAGCTCTGGACAGAGGGGCGGAAGCTCTGGACAGAGGGGCAGAAGCTCTGGACAGAGGGGCAGAAGCTCTGGCGCCTCTGGGCTGAGGGGCTCTGGCGCCTCAGACTCCGGCAGCAGCGCCGGACAGGCGGGAGACTCCGGCAGCGGCGCCGGACAGGCGGGAGACTCCGGCAGCGGCGCCGGACAGGCGGGAGGCTCCGGCAGCGGCGCCGGACAGGCGGGAGGCTCCGGACAGGCGGGAGGCTCCGGCAGCGGCGCCGGACAGGCGGGAGGCTCCGGCAGTGGCGCCGGACAGGCGGGAGGCTCCGGCAGCAGCGCCGGACAGGCGGGAGGCTCCGGACAGGCGGGAGGCTCCGGACAGGCGGGAGGCTCCGGCAGCGGCGCTGGACAGGCGGGAGGCTCCGGCAGCAGCGCCGGACAGGCGGGAGGCTCCGGACAGGCGGGAGGCTCCGGACAGGCGGGAGGCTCCGGCAGCGGCGCCGGACAGGCGGGAGACTCCGGCAGCGGCGCCAGACAGGCGGGAGGCTCCGGCAGTGGCGCCGGACAGGCGGGAGGCTCCGGCAGCAGCGCCGGACAGGCGGGAGGCTCCGGACAGGCGGGAGGCTCCGGCAGCGGTGCCGGACAGGCGGGAGGCTCCGGCAGCGGCGCCGGACAGGCGGGACCACCTGCAGGGAGGAGACGGAGAGACAGCCTGGTGCGTGGGGCTACCACAGGAACCACCAGGCTGGGGAGACCTTCAGGGGGCTTGGTGTTAGGAGGAGGCACCTGAAAGACCGGGCTGTGGGGGAGCACTGGAGCTCTGGTGCGCAACCTTGGCACCACTTCCCCAGGCTGGACAACTACTCTAGCCCGGACCCTCCAGAGTGCAGGCACAGGTTGAACCGGGCTGTGGATAAGCACGGGAGATCTAGTGCTCACTACACGCACCTCTCCCCTAGGCTCCACTCCCACATTTGCCCGGCACGAGCGGAGCGCAGGCAGAGGACGCACTGCACCCTCCCAGCGCCCCGGAGACACAGCACGCAGAGCCGGCGCAGGATAACCTGGACCAAAACTGCGTACCGGCGACCAGACCCGCTGAGCAGGCACCATACGCCCTGGCTCAATGCCCACACTCGCATGGCACTTTCGGGGGGCTGCCCTATAGCGCACCGGGCTATGGACACGCACTGGCGACACCGTGCGCTTAACCGCATAACACGGTGCCTGACCAGTAATGCGCTGCTTATCATAAGCACGAGGAGTGAGCTCAGGTCTGCTACCTGGCTTAGTACCACACCTCGTCTGCCCCCCCCAAAAAAATTTGGGGGGCTGCCTCTCGTACCTGTCGCACCGCCGTGCTGCCTCCTCATATCGTCCCCGCTCAGCTTTCGGGCGGTGATGTTCCCCAGCCTTTGCCCAGGGTCCCTCTCCGTTCAGTATCTACTCCCATGTCCAGGAGTCCTGTGATGCTGGCCGCTGTTGTTGCTGTTGTTTCTGCTGCTGCTGCTGTCGTCGCTGCTGTTTACCACGCCGCTTGGTCCGAGTTGGGTGGGTGATTCTGTAATGGTTTTCTTCATCTGAAGGAGAGGCGGACCAAAGCGCAGCGTGGTGGTTATTCATATTCTTTAATTTATAAAGAAACTACACATGAGAACTAACAAAAACAACAAATGTGAGAAAACCTAAAACAGTCCCATCTGGTGCAAGCACAAAGACAGGAACAATCACCCACACCCACACCCACACAGTGAAACCCAGGCTACCTAAGTATGATTCTCAATCAGAGACAACTAATGACACCTGCCTCTGATTGAGAACCATACTAGGCCGAAACATAGAAATACCCAAATTATAGAAAAACAAACATAGACTGCCCACCCAACTCACGCCCTGACCATACTAAATAAATACAAAACAAAGGAAATAAAGGTCAGAACGTGACAATTACGGACAGACCTCTCCCCATCTCTATATTACAGACAGACCTCTCCCCATCTCTTTATTACAGACATACCTCTCCCCATCTCTATTACAGACAGACCTCTCCCCATCTCTTTATTACGGACAGACCTCTCCCCATCTCTATATTACAGACATACCTCTCCCCATCTCTATTACAGACAGACCTCTCCCCATCTCTTTATTACAGACATACCTCTCCCCATCTCTATATTACAGACAGACCTCTCCCCATCTCTTTATTACAGACAGACCTCTCCCCATCTCTTTACTACAGACAGACCTCTCCCCATCTCTTTATTACAGACAGACCTCTCCCCATCTCTTTATTACAGACAGATATCCCCCCATCTCTTTATTACGGACAGACCTCTCCCCATCTCTTTATTACAGACAGACCTCTCCCAATCTCTATATTACAGACAGACCTTTCCCCATCTCTATTACAGACAGACCTCTCCCCATCTCTATTACAGACAGACCTCTCCCCATCTCTATTACAGACAGACCTCTCCCCATCTCTATTACAGACAGACCTCTCCTCATCTCTATTACAGACAGACCTCTCCCCATCTCTTTATTACAGACAGACCTCTCACCATCTCTTTATTACAGACAGACCTCTCCCCATCTCTCGATTACAGACAGACCTCTCCCCATCTCTTTACTACAGACAGACCTCTCCCCATCTCTTTATTACAGACAGACCTCTCCCCATCTCTTTATTACAGACAGACCTCTCCCCATCTCTTTACTACAGACAGACCTCTCCCCATCTCTATTACAGACAGACCTCTCGTCATCTCTATTACAGACAGACCTCTCCCCATCTCTTTATTACAGACAGACCTCTCTTCATCTCCATTACAGACATACCTCTCCCCATCTCTTTATTACAGACAGACCTCTCCCCATCTCTTTACTACAGACAGATCTCTCCCCATCTCTTTATTACAGACAGACCTCTCCCCATCTCTTTATTACAGACAGACCTCTCTCCCCATCTCTTTATTACAGACAGACCTCTCCCCATCTCTTTATTACAGACAGACCTCTCCTCATCTCTATTACAGACAGACCTCTCCTCATCTCTATTACAGACAGACCTCTCCCCATCTCTTTATTACAGACAGACCTCTCCTCATCTCTTTATTACAGACAGACCTCTCCTCATCTCTATTACAGACAGACCTCTCCCCATCTCTATTACAGACAGACCTCTCCCCATCTCTTTATTACAGACAGACCTCTCACCATCTCTTTATTACAGACAGACCTCTCCCCATCTCTTCATTACAGACAGACCTCTCCCCATCTCTTTATTACAGACAGACCTCTCCCCATCTCTTTATTACAGACAGACCTCTCCCCATCTCTTTATTACAGACAGACCTCTCCCCATCTCTTTATTACAGACAGACCTCTCCCCATCTCTTTATTACAGACAGACCTCTCCCCATCTCTTTATTACAGACAGACCTCTCCTCATCTCTATTACAGACAGACCTCTCCCCATCTCTTTATTACAGACAGACCTCTCCCCATCTCTTTATTACAGACAGACCTCTCCCCATCTTTACAACCATTGAACCTATAGGTTTTGACCATGACAGTTTACAATCTAAGGTAACGCCAAGTCATTTAAATAATGACAGCAAACTGAATAGATGGATGTCATATCCTACCATTCAACCGTATTCCACTTCAATGTGTCCTCCCTCGTATGTTAGTCCAGCACTAAGTGTACTGTATAGCTTCTGAATGTGAGTTCAGTAGGGTCTCAAGGCTTTGCTGCGGACACACTGGCCAGCCAGTTCCCCACAACAGCAGAGGACGTGTTCGTGTCTTTTACTCCAAAAGGCCCCTCTTCTTTTGATTGGTTTCATCTTCCGTCATTTCCTTAACTACAGTTCAGTGTATAGTGTGGTCTGTGAGATCCCAGCTGCAGTAGTCTGAAGCGCCAGTCACGTTTTACTTGTCGTCTTACCACCAACAGGCACACACACACACACATGCACGCACACACACACACACACGCGCACGCACACGCACACACAGACACACACAGACACGCACGCACACACACACACACACGCACGCACGCACGCGCACACGCACACACAGACACACACAGACACACGCACGCACACACACACACACACACGACAGCCTCCAAGCCTACCTCTCCACTGTAATTACATGTGTTTGTCTAGCAGGTTACCACTAGGTAGATCCTCTGTTCTAGAGACTTACTGACTTCTCTAGCCTGACTGGGTCTTGGAAAATCCATCTTTTACCGTCAAGCTCTCTACTCTCTCTTAGGTGATATACTTTAGGCTGAACTTTGTACACAGGAAGGAATGTATGATCAGTCTGTTTTAGGGAATATTTCCTGACAGCGGTGGGTTTTCTCTACATTAGCTCAACCTCTCAATGGTTGCATCCCAAATGGGCACCTTATCCTTTGACCAGAGCCCTATTATAGGGCACTACTTAGGGAATATGGTGCCATTGGGGAGCAAACAGAGAAACGAAGGCATCTTTCTACAGGAGGGGTACTTTAATGATGTCTAGTTTAAAATGTGTTTCAATCTATCTTAAATCATGTCTCCTCTGAGAGTACTGTCTGGTCTGAGAGTACTGCCTGTTCTGAGAGTACTGTCTGGTCTGAGAGTACTGCCTGGTCTGAGAGTACTGCCTGTTCTGAGAGTACTGCCTGTGATTGTGTGTCTGATCTCATCATCTATAATCTCTGATCTCACGATCTCTAGTCTCTGATCTCATGATCTCTAGTCTCTGATCTCATGATCTCTATTCACTGATCTCTTATCTTTGATCTCATGATCTCTAGTCTTTGATCTCTAGTCTCTGATCTCATGATCTCTAGTCTCTGATCTCATCATCTCTAGTCACAGATCTCATCATCTCTAGTCTCTGATCTCATGATCTCTAGTCTCTGATCTCTAATGAGATAATCATTAAAAATCCTCAAACATACAAGTGTTATACACCATTTTGAAGATAAACTTCTTGTTAATCCAGCCACAGTGTCTGATTTCAAAAAGGCTTTACGGCGAAAGCACACCTTGCGATTATGTTAGGTCAGTGCCAAGCCACAGAAAACCATACAGCCATATTCCAAAGAAGGAGAGGTGTCACAAAAGACACAAATAGCATAAAATGAATCACTAGTTCATCTTTATGTCCAAAACCTCATTTGAAATTGGTGCATTATGTTCAAAATGCATTGTCTCAAACAAACATTCGGTGAAAGTGCAGAGCCACATCAAATTATTTATTTTTTTATTTTTTTATTTCACCTTTATTTAACCAGGTAAGCTAGTTGAGAACAAGTTCTCATTTGCAACTGTGACCTGGCCAAGATAAAGCATAGCAGTGTGAACAGACAACACAGAGTTACACATGGAGTAAACAATTAACAAGTCAATAACACAGTAGAAAAAAAGGGGAGTCTATATACATTGTGTGCAAAAGGCATGAGGAGGTAGGCGAATAATTACAATTTTACAGATTAACACTGGAGTGATAAATGATCAGATGGTCATGTACAGGTAGAGATATTGGTGTGCAAAAGAGCAGAAAAGTAAATAAATAAAAACAGTATGGGGATGAGGTAGGTAAAAATGGGTGGGCTATTTACCGATAGACTATGTACAGCTGCAGCGATCGGTTAGCTGCTCAGATAGCAGATGTTTGAAGTTGGTGAGGGAGATAAAAGTCTCCAACTTCAGCAATTTTTGCAATTCGTTCCAGTCACAGGCAGCAGAGAACTGGAACGAAAGGCGGCCAAATGAGGTGTTGGCTTTAGGGATGATCAGTGAGATACACCTGCTGGAGCGTGTGCTACGGATGGGTGTTGCCATCGTGACCAGTGAACTGAGATAAGGTGGAGCTTTACCTAGCATGGACTTGTAGATGACCTGGAGCCAGTGGGTCTGGCGACGAATATGTAGCGAGGGCCAGCCGACTAGAGCATACAAGTCGCAGTGGTGGGTGGTATAAGGTGCTTTAGTGACAAAATGGATGGCACTGTGATAAACTGGATCCAGTTTGCTGAGTAGAGTGTTGCAAGCAATTTTGTAGATGACATCGCCGAAGTCGAGGATCGGTAGGATAGTCAGTTTTACTAGGGTAAGTTTGGCGGCGTGAGTGAAGGAGGCTTTGTTGCGGAATAGAAAGCCGACTCTTGATTTGATTTTCGATTGGAGATGTTTGATATGAGTCTGGAAGGAGAGTTTACAGTCTAGCCAGACACCTAGGTACTTATACATGTCCACATATTCACCATCCAGGGTGGTGATGCTGGTCAGGCGTGCGGGTGCAGGCAGCAAACGGTTGAAAAGCATGCATTTGGTTTTACTAGCGTTTAAGAGCAGTTGGAGGCCACGGAAGGTATTACAGAAATACTCATCATAAACATTGATAAAAGATACCAGTGTTGAACACACAATTAAAGATAAACTTCTCCTTAATGCTTAACCGCTGTGTTTTACACCATGCAATTATGTCAGCGCCTAGCCATAGAAAACCATACAGCCATTTTCCAACCAAGGAGAGGTGTCACAAAACTCAGAAATTTGCGTTATAGATATTCACTTACCTTTGATGATCTTCATCGGAATGCACTCCCAGGAATCCCAGTTCGACAATAAATGTTTGTTTTGTTCGATAAAGTCCATCATTTATGTCCAAATGCCTCATTTTTGTTCGCAGCGTTTAGTCCAGTAATCCAAATGGATAATGGGCGGGCACTAAGTCGAGACGAACAGTTAAAAAAAAGTTCCATTAACGTTCGTAGAAACATGTCGAATGATGTATAGAATCAATGTTTAGGATGTTTTTATCATAAACCTTCAATAATATTCCAACCGGACAATTCCTTTGTCTTTAGAAATGAAAAGGGAACGGAGCTCATGGCATTTTGTCCCCTGATTCAAACAGCTCTTATTCTCTCTCTTCTTCACAGTAGAAGCCTGAAACAATGTTCTAAAGATGGTTGTCATCTAATGGAAGCCTTAGGAAGTGCAATATGACCCCATAGACAATGTATCTTGAATAGGCAAACACTTGAAAAACTACAAACTTCAGATTTCCCACTTCCTGGTTGGATTTTTCTCTGGTTTTTGCCTGCCATATGAGTTCTGTTATAGTGACAGACATCATGCGAACAGTTTTAAAAGCTTCAGATTGTTTTCTATCCAGATTTACTAAGTATATGCATATTCTAGCTTTTGGGCCTGAGTAGCAAGCTGTTTACTCTGAGCACCTTATTCATCCAAGCTACTCAATACTGTCCCTCAGTCCCAAATAAGTTTTTAACATCCAAGTTAAATATGTCGTCTTGTATTAATTGAATGTAATGAGGAAAGGTTATGAGCAGGATCCTCCTGAACGGCAGATTGGAATATTGACAGCAGTTTGTGGGATACTGGGAACACAGTTTAACCTTGCAAATGGTGAAAACACACACTCACACACACACACACACACACAGAAACACACACACACAGGAACACACACACACACTCCCACACACACACAGAAACACACACACACAGGAACACACACACAAACTCCCACTCACACACACCCCCACACACACTCTCCCCCCACAGACAGACACACACACACACACACGCACTACCCCCCCACCCCACACACACACACAAACTCCCACTCACACACACCCCCACACACACTTCCCCCCCACAGACAGACACACACACACACACACACACACACACACACACACACACACACACACACACACACACACACACACACATAAGATAACACAGATACACGTGAAAAATATGTTTGTGTGTGTGTGTGCGCGTGTGTGTGTGTGTGTGTGTGTGCGCATGTGTGTGTGTGTGCGTGTGTGTGTGTGTGTGTGTGTGCGTGTGTGTGTGTGTGCGTGTGTGTGTGTGCGTGTGTGTGCTTGTATCTTTGTGTGTGTCTGAGTTAAAATAGTGATGTGTGTAGTTGTAACAGTGGGGTGGTAAATTCACACACTCAGAAAAGAAAAGAGCAGGTTTGCAGACCAAGACGAAGTGTCACCAGACAGGTACAGTGGAGGTGCCACAACATGAAGCCTGGCATTGCTTTGATGTGACAGAGATAAAGGAGGAGGAGTGGAGAGAGACACTAGAATGCAGAGTGTGGAGATGAGCCGTCTAGGACAGACCGGCTCCGCTGAGCCTCCGACTGGCCTTGTTGTAAAAAAACAAACTGTAACAATTTAAAACAATGTCCAGTCCTTGATGTACTGTCCCATGGAGAGGTCTCTGCACCGTTGGGAGTCTTAATGTCCTGTCCTTGATGTACTGTCCCATGGAGAGGTCTCTGCACCGTTGGGAGTCTTAATGTCCAGTCCTTGATGTACTGTCCCATGGAGAGGTCTCTGTACCGTTGGGAGTCTTAATGTCCAGTCCTTGATGTACTGTCCCATGGAGAGGTCTCTGCACTGTTGGGAGTCTTAATGTCCAGTTCATGATGTACTGTCCCATGGAGAGGTCTCTGCACCGTTGGGAGTCTTAATGTCCAGTCCATGATGTACTGTCCCATGGAGAGGTCTCTGCACCGTTGGGAGTCTGGCACCGAACCGTCCACAGCTGTTATAGGTGGGAGTGGTGGGAGCCTAGCGAGCCCCTTCTAACCAACAGCAGGTAGCATAGCGGTTAAGAGCGTTGGGCCAGTAACCGAAAAGTCATCCCCTCCTCCTCTGCTCCTCGCACTCATCCCCTCCTCCTCCGCTCCTCCCCCTCATCCCCTCCACCTCCTCCGCTCCTCCCCCCCATCCCCTCCTCCTCCTCCGCTCCTCGCCCTCATCTCCTCCTCCTCCGCTCCTCCCCCTCATCCCCTCCTCCTCCTCCGCTCCTCCCCCCCATCCCCTCCTCCTCCTCCGCTCCTCGCCCTCATCCCCTCCTCCTCCGCTCCTCCCCATCATCCCCTCCTCCTCCGCTCCTCCCCCTCATCCCCTCCTCCTCCTCCGCTCCTCCCCCCAATCCCCTCCTCCTCCTCCGCTCCTCGCCCTCATCCCCTCCTCCTCAGCTCCTCCCCCTCATCCCCTCCTCCTCCTCCGCTCCTCCCCCTCATCCCCTCCTCCTCCGCTCCTCCCCATCATCCCCTCCTCCTCTGCTCCTCGCACTCATCCCCTCCTCCTCCGCTCCTCCCCCTCATCCCCTCCTCCTCCTCCGCTCCTCCCCCCCATCCCCTCCTCCTCCTCCGCTCGTCGCCCTCATCCCCTCCTCCTCCGCTCCTCCCCCTCATCCCCTCCTCCTCCTCCGCTCCTCCCCCCCATCCCCTCCTCCTCCTCCGCTCCTCGCCCTCATCCCCTCCTCCGCTCCTCCCCATCATCCCCTCCTCCTCCGCTCCTCCCCCTCATCCCCTCCTCCTCCTCCGCTCCTCCCCCCAATCCCCTCCTCCTCCTCCGCTCCTCGCCCTCATCCCCTCCTCCTCAGCTCCTCCCCCTCATCCCCTCCTCCTCCTCCGCTCCTCCCCCTCATCCCCTCCTCCTCCGCTCCTCCCCATCATCCCCTCCTCCTCCGCTCCCCCCCCTCATCCCCTCCTCCTCCGCTCCTCCCCCTCATCCCCTCCTCCTCCTCCGCTCCTCCCCCCATCCCCTCCTCCTCCTCCGCTCCTCCCCCTCATCCCCTCCTCCTCCGCTCCTCCCCCTCATCCCCTCCTCCTCCTCCGCTCCTCCCCCTCATCCCCTCCTCCTCCTCCGCTCCTCGCCCTCATCCCCTCCTCCTCCGCTCCTCCCCCTCATCCCCTCCTCCTCCTCCGCTCCTCGCCCTCATCCCCTCCTCCTCCTCCGCTCCTCCCCCTCATCCCCTCCTCCTCCTCCGCTCCTCCCCATCATCCCCTCCTCCTCCTCCGCTCCTCCCCCTCATCCCCTCCTCCTCCGCTCCTCCCCCCATCCCCTCCTCCTCCTCCGCTCCTCCCCCTCATCCCCTCCTCCTCCGCTCCTCCCCCTCATCCCCTCCTCCTCCTCCGCTCCTCCCCCTCATCCCCTCCTCCTCCGCTCCTCCCCCTCATCCCCTCCTCCTCCTCCGCTCCTCCCCCTCATCCCCTCCTCCTCCTCCGCTCCTCGCCCTCATCCCCTCCTCCTCCTCCGCTCCTCCCCATCATCCCCTTCTACTTTGCTGCAATAGTTTTGTGTTTCTTTTCAAATCGGTTACGATTAGGCAACATCATAATCCAAAACCACATGAGAATATCTGTTAATGAGAGGGTGGATCAGTCTTCTATATGACATTTAGTTCAGGCAGCCATGCATGCTCACGTATGCTCACTGTCTAACTCACTGTCTAACTCACTGTCTAACTCACTGTCTAACTCACACACACGATTAGGAACTTGTCATTATCTCCCTCAGAGAAATTAGTTGACTATAATGGTGTCATAAATCATAGGAAAGGAAAGGAAAGGAAAGGAAAGGAAAAGAAAAGAGAGAGAGAGAGAGAGAGAGAGAGAGAGAGAGAGAGAGAGAGTGAGAGCCACAGAGAGAGTGAGAGACACACAGAGAGAGAGTGAGAGACACAGAGAGAGAGAGAGAGAGAGAGAGAGAGAGAGAGAGAGAGAGAGAGAGAGAGTGTGAGAGACACAGAGAGAGTGAGAGACACAGAGAGAGTGAGAGAGAGACACAGAGACAGAGAGAGAGAGAGAGAGAGAGAGAGAGAGAGAGTGAGAGCCACAGAGAGAGAGAGTGAGAGCCACAGAGAGAGTGAGAGACACAGAGAGAGAGAGTGAGAGACACAGAGAGAGAGAGAGAGAGAGAGAGAGAGAGAGAGAGAGAGAGAGAGAGAGAGAGTGAGAGACACAGAGAGAGTGAGAGACACAGAGAGGGTGAGAGAGAGACACAGACACAGAGACAGAGAGAGAGAGAGAGAGAGAGAGAGTGAGAGCCACAGAGAGAGAGAGTGAGAGCCACAGAGAGAGTGAGAGACACAGAGAGAGAGAGTGAGAGACACAGAGAGAGAGAGAGAGAGAGAGAGAGAGAGAGAGAGAGAGAGAGAGAGAGAAAGAGAGAGTGAGAGACACAGAGAGAGTGAGAGACACAGAGAGAGTGAGAGAGAGACACAGAGAGAGAGAGAGAGAGAGAGAGAGAGAGAGAGAGAGAGAGAGAGACCTACCTGGAGGTGACAGCATTACCTGCATTACGTAAAAACCTAAATGTTTGACATCTCAGCTTCCCTTTCAAATCTAAAAACGTCAAGCTGACAAAATAAGAAAATGAACAACAATGACAAACCAAGGAAAGAAATCGAGAAACCTGTCCAACCAAAAACATAGACGTACAGAAAACCTCAGCCTGCGCCTTTACTAGGGTGAATCACTGAAACAATACAGAAATACACTACAGAAAAAAGAAGAAACAGCACGTCAGAAATCAGATCAATGTAGTTGAATAATCCATAGAATCTAATCACTTCTGGAGAAATTGGAACACACTAAACAAACAACAACACGAAGAGTTATCTATCCAAAACAGAGAGATGTATGGGTAAACCACTTTTCCAATCTTTTTGGCTCTATAACAAAGAACAAAAACATATACATGATCAAATGGAGATGTATGGGATAAACCACTTCTCCAATCTGTTTGGCTCTATAACAAAGAACAAAAACATATACATGATCAAATGGAGATGTATGGGATAAACCACTTCTCCAATCTGTTTGGCTCTATAACAAAGAACAAAAACATACACATGATCAAATACAAATCTTAGAATCAACTATTAAAGACCAGAACCCACTGGATTCTCCAATTACATTGAATGAGCTACAGGACAAAATACAAACCCTCCAACCCAAAAAGGCCTGTGGGGTTGATGGTATCCTTAATGAAATGATAAAATATACAGACCACAAATTCCAATTGGCTATACTTCAACTCTTTAACATCATCCTTAGCTCTGGCATCTTCCCCAATATTTGGAACCAAGGACTGATCACTCCAATCCACAAGTGGAGTCAAATTTGACCCCAATAACTAATGTGGTATATGCGTCAACAGCAACCTTGGGAAATTCCTCTGCATTATCATTAACCTTTCATGGCTGCAGGGGCAGTATTGAGTAGCTTGGATGAAAAGGTGCCCATTGTAAACGGCCAGCTCCTCAGCCTCAGTTGCTAATATATGCATATTATTATTAGTTTTGGATAGAAAACACTATAAAGTTTCCAAAACTGTCAAAAGTTTGTCTGTGAGTATAACAGAACTGATATTGCAGGCGAAAACCTGAGGAAAATCAAAACAGGAAGTGTTCCATAGCCTCCCTTTGCTGGATTTAAAGAAATATGAACCAGATTCCTTTTCCTATCGCTTCCTCAAGGTGTCACCAGTCTTCAGACATAGTTTCAGGCTTTTATTTTGAAAAATGAGCCAGAACGATAACATCAAGTGGTCACATGAGTTTTGCTCGCGCAACAGAATTTGGATAGGTATTGCTTTTCCCTCTCCTACTGTGAAAGACATTTGCGGTTGATATATTATCGATTATATATTTTAAAAACAACCTGAGGATTGATTATAAAAAACGTTTGACATGTTTCCGTGGAAATTATGGAAACTATTTGGAATTTGTCTGCGTTGTCGTGACCGCTCTTTCCTGTGGATTTCTGAACATAACGCGACAAAAACAAACAGAGGTATTTTGGGTATAAAAATAATCTATATGGAACAAAAGGAACATTTGTTGTGTAACTTGGAGTCTCGTGAGTGAAAACATCCGAAGATCATCAAAGGTAAACAATTAATTTGATTGCTTTTCTGATTTTCGTGACCACGCTTCCTGATGCTAAGTGTACTTAATGCTTGGATTGCTTTCACTGTAGAGCATAATTTCAAAATCTGACACGACAGGTGGATTAACAAAAGGCTAAGCTGTGTTTTCAACGTAAAATGAATTACACAAACAACAAGTATGTGGTTAAAGTTGGCAAAAAAACACACTTTTCTTTCCACAGGGCTGTGGGGTGAGACAGGGTTGCAGCTTTAGCCCCACCCTCTTCAACATATATATCAACGAATTGGCGAGGGCACTAGAACAGTCTGCAGCACCCGGCCTAACCTTACTAGAATCTGAAGTCAAATGTCTACTGTTTGCTGATGATCTGGTGCTTCTATCCCCAACCAAGGAGGGCCGACAGCAGCACCTAGATCTTCTGCACAGATTCTGCACGACCTGGGCCCGGACAGTAAATCTCAGTAATACAAAAATAATGATGTTGCAAAAATAGGTCCAGTTGCCAGAACCACGAATACGAATTCCATCTAGACACCGTTGCCCTGGAGCAGGTATTCCCAAACAGGGGTATGCGTAATGCCGTCGGGGGTACGCCAAATAAAAATGTGATTCATATGAAAATGTATTTAAAAAATAAAATAAATCTTAACGTTTTCAAACAGTCCATTTATATTTTTCAACAGGGCTATACATTTGGTAGAGTTTTTTTAAATCTCGCGTGAGAAGCCTTGCTTCACTCGCAATAATAACATGAAACCATCTAGTGTTCAGTGAAATAACAACACAATGTCAAATACAGGAAGCTTAGTCAAATAATTAACATCCAAACACATTTACTGTTACTCTCTCGCAGGAATTCCACTAACCATCCGAATGTAGCCAAACATAGCTACTGCTCATGTTGGTATCTGTACTGATGGCCTTCTGGGTGATGTTTTTTCTCACCTGAATGATCTGAATCTAGGATAACAGGGACTCTCCGCAACTATATTCAATGTGCGGGACAAAATTGAGGCTATGATTAAGAAATTGGAGCTCCTCTCTGTCTGTGTTAATAACATGGACAACACACAGGTCTTTCCATCATTGTAAGATTTTTTGTGTGCAAATTAACTCAAGCTTACGGACAATGCCAAATGTGATATAGCGAAGCACCTGAGTGAGTTGGGTGCGCAATTACGCAGGTACTTTCCCGAAACGGACGACACAAACAACTGGATTCGTTATCCCTTTCATGCCCTGTCTCCAGTCCACTTACCGATATCTGATCAAGAGAGCGTCATCGAAATTTCAACAAGTGGTTCTGTGAAAATGGAATTTAATCAGAAGCCAATGCCAGATTTCTGGAGTATCCTGCCTTGGAAAATCGCTCTGTTAAGACACTGATGCCCTTTGCTACCACATACCTATGTGAGAGTGGATTCTCGGTCCTCATTAGCATGAAAACTAAATACAGGCACAGAATGTGTGTGGAAAATGATTTAAGACTGAGCCTCTCTTTAATACAACCCAACATTGCACGGTTATGTGCATCCATTCAAGCACACCCTTCTCATTAACCTGTGGTGAGTTATTCACAATATTTGATGAAAAAATAAGGTATTATATATACAACATTTCTGATTATTATTATATTGTTATTTGTACCCTGGTCCTGTAAGAGCTCTTTGTCTTTGTCTTTGACGACAACTCACACTCATTCTTATGTGTGGGTAGGGGGCAGTATTTTCACCTCCAGATGAAAAGCGTGTCCAAAGTAAACTGCCTGTTACTCAGGCCCAGAAGCTAGCATATGCATATAATTGGTAGATTTGGATAGAAAACACTCTACAGTTTCAAATGATGTCTGTGAGTATAACAGAACTGATATGGCAGGCGAAAACCTGAGAAAAATCCATCCAAGAAGTGGATTTTTTTTATGGTGTTAGTTTTCCATAGGACTGCCTATACAGATTCCATTGACTTAGGATTCAAGTTGCACTTCCTATGGTGTCCACTAGATGTCAACCGTCTTTAGAAATTATTTCAGGCTTGTGTTCTGAAAAATGAGGGAGTAAGACCACTCTGAATGAGTGGACATTGCAGTGTCCCAGAGGTTTTTCCTGCACGCGACCGAGAACGTGCCTGTCTTGTTTCCCTTTTAAATTAACAAAGCTTTTCTCCGGGTTGAAATATTATTGATTATTATGACTAAAAACAACCTGAGGATTGATTCTAAACGTCGGTTGACATGTTTCTATGAACTTTACTGATACTTTTCGGATTTTTCGTCTGCCTGTTATGACTGCCTTTGAGCCTGTGGATTACTGAACAAAACACTCGAACAAAACAAATGTTTTTGTATATAAAGAAGGACTTTATAGAACAAACCAACATTTATTGAATAAATGGGAGTCTTGTGAGTGCAACCATAAGAAGATCATCAAAGGTAAGTGATTCATTTTGTCGCTATTTCTGACTTGTGTAACTCTCTACTTGGCTGGTAACTGTGTGTAATGATTTGTCTTCTGTGCGCTGTTCTCAGATAATCACATGGTATGCTTTCGCCGTAAAGTATTTTTGCAAATGGACACCGTGGTTGAATTAACAAGAAGTTCATCTTTAAACCAATGTATAACACTTGTATGTTTTATGAATTTTTATAATGAGTGTTTCTGTTTTTGAATTTGACGCTCTGCAACTTCTCTTGATGTTGTTGAGGTGGGACGCCACCTCAACACACCCCCTAGAGAGGTTAAAATCAGTTACCACAGGTAACTTCCACAAAGCTGTGAACGATTTGAGAGACAAGGCAAGAAGGGCATTCTATGCCATCAAAAATAACACAACATTTGACATAACAGTTACGATTTGGTGAAAAGTACTTGAATCAGTTATAGAACGCATTGCCTTTTATGAATGTGAGGTCTGGGGTCCGCTCACCAATCAGAAATTCACAAAATGGGACAAACACCAAATTAAGACTCTGCATGCAGAATTCTGCAAACACATCCTCAGTGTACAACGTAAAACCCCAAATAATAACCCCAAATAATAATTAGGCCAATATCCCTTAAAATAAAACAATTCCCAAACCTTCCATAACAAAGCCATCACCTACTGAGAGATGAACCTGGTGAAGAGTCCCCTAAGCAAGCTGGTCCTGGGGCTCTGTTCACAAACACAAACAGACCCCACAGATCCACTTGACAGAAACACAATTAGACCCAACCAAATCACGAGAAAACAAAAAGATAATTACTTTGGAAAGAATCTACAAAAAACTAGAATGCTATTTGGCCCTCAACAGAGAGTATACAGTGGCAGAATACCTGACCACTGTGACTGACCCAACGTGAAGGAAAGCTTTGACTATTGTGAGGCCACCATTGGCAGACCTGGCTCTTAAGAGAAGACAGGCTATGTGCACACTGCCCACAAATTGAGGTGGAAACTGAGATGGATTTCCTTGCCTCCTGCAAAATGTATGACCATATAAGAGACACATGTTTCCCTCAGATTACACAGACCCACAAAGGATTCAAAAACAAATCCAATTTTGATAAACTGGGTGAAACAGTGTGTCATCACAGCAGCAAGATTTGTGACCTGTTGCCACGAGAAAAGGGAAACCAGTGAAGAACAAACACCGTTGTAAATACAACATATATTTATGTTTATTTATTTTCTCTTTTGTACTTAACTATTTGCACATCAATATAACAGAGATATAGACATAATATGACATTTGAAATGTTTCTATTCTGGATTGATTATGGATCCTTTGTGAATGTAATGTTTACTATTCATTTATTTATTGTTTATTTCACTTTTGTTTGTTATCTATTTAACTTGCTTTTGCAATGTTAACATACAGTTCAAGTCGGAAGTTTACATCCGTTAGAGTCATTAAAACTAGTTGTTCCACTCCACACGTTTCTTGTAAATAAACTATAGTTTTGGCAAGTCGGTCTACTTTGTACATGACACAATTGTTTACAGACAGATTATTTCACTTATAATTCACTATATCATAATTCCATTGGGTTTTAAAGTTTACATACACTAAGTTGACTGTGTCTTTAAACAGCTTGGAAAAATCCAGAAAATGATCTCATGGCTTTAGAAGTATCTGAAAGGCTAATTGACATAATTTGAGTCAATTAGAGGTGTACCTGTGGATGTATTTCAAGGCCTACCTTCAATCTC
This sequence comes from Oncorhynchus kisutch, assembly GCF_002021735.2. NCBI lineage: Eukaryota > Metazoa > Chordata > Actinopteri > Salmoniformes > Salmonidae > Oncorhynchus > Oncorhynchus kisutch. Next base: position 40,805,770 of record NC_034198.2, on the reverse strand, counting down.
AGTGTCTCCTTGCTTGACATCATGGGAAAATCAGAAGAAATCAGCCAAGACCTCAGAAGAAACATTGTAGACCTCCACAAGTCTGGTTCATCCTTGGGAGCAATTTCCAAATGCCTGAAGGTACCACATTCATCTGTACAAACAATAGTATAAAGTATAAACACCATGGGACCACGCAGCCGTCATACCACTCATGAAGGACATGTGTTCTGTCTCCTAGAGATGAACGTACTTTGGAGCAAGAGGTGCAAATCAATCCCAGAACAACAGCAAAGAACCTTGTGAAGATGCTGGAGGAAACGGGTACAAAAGTATCTATATCGACAGTAGAACGAGTCCTATATCGACATAACCTGAAAGGCCGCTTAGCAAGGAAGAAGCCACGGCTCCAAAGCCGCCATGAAAAAGCCAAACTACGGTTTGCAACTGCACATGGGGACAAAGATTGTACTTTTTGGAGAAATGTCCATCGTTATGTTAAGTGGAAAAAGGGAGGCTTGCAAGCCGAAGAACACCATCCCAATCATGAAGCACAGGGGTGGCAGCATCATGTTGTGGGGGTGCTTTGCTTTAGGAGTGACTAGTACAGTTGACAAAATTGAAGACATCATGAGGAGGAAATTTATGAGGATATATTGAAGCAATATCTCAAGACATCAGTCAGGAAGTTAAAGCTTGGTCGCAAATTAGTCTTCCAAATGGACAATGACACCAAACGTACTTCCAAAATTATGGCAAAATGGCTTAAGGACAACAAAGTCAAGGTATTGGAGTGGCCATCACAATGTCCTGACCTCAATCCTATAGAAAATTTGTGGGCAGAACTGAAAAAGCGTGTGCGAGCAAGGAGGCCTACAAACCTGACTCAGTTACACTAGTTCTGTTAGGAGGAATGGGCCAAATTTCACCCAACTTATTGTGAAAAGCTTGTGGAAGGCTACCCGAAATGTTTGACCCAAGTTAAACAATTTAAAGGCAATGCTACCTGTCACGAGTTCCGTCAAAGTCGGTCCCTCTCCTTGTTCGGGAGTCGACGTCACCGGCCTTCTAGCCATCGCCGATCCACTTTTCATTTTCCATTTGTTTTGTCTTTGTCTTACACACCTGGTTTCAATCCCCCAATTACTTGTTCATTATTTAAACCTCTGTTCCCCCATGTTTGTTTGTGAGTAATTGTTTATTGGATTGCAGTCCGTATTTGTGGCCTTGTATTTATACAACGTTTATTGTGATATATTTGAGTAAAATTGCTTTCATTACTCATATCTGATGTACTGCGCCTGATTCATCTCACCAGCTATACACAGACGCTTTACACTACCAAATACCAATTGAGTGTATGTGAACTTCCGACCCACTGGGAATGTGATGAAATAAATAAAAGCTGAAACAAATCATTCTCTCGAACTATTATTCTAACATTTCACATTCTTAAAATAAAGTGGTGATCTAACTGAGGAGAGAGAGAGAGAGAGAGAGAGAGAGAGAGAGAGAGAGAGAGACGGGACGTGAGGGGAGACCAGCAATACACAAAAGTATTTCCAATTGCTTTAGACCTTCCAAAATGTGGTGATATAAAAGTGTTTATTCTGCTTTTGGGACTGAGAAAGTACAGGACTCTCTATCAGACTGAGAACCATGATATTATGTCCAATCCTCGCCCTCCCCCCTTCAACACCTGCTGCCTCATCCATCCAACACCCACCCTCTGAACCCCCACCTCTCATTGTCTCCTCTAGCTCACCTGTCCAGTCAGTCCAGAACCCCCAACCCTCAGAGGAACAGATCAATAATTAGGAGTGAAGATTGAACCTGACACCATTTCTGAAATGCAGGGAAGCAGGATAGAGTTGAGGAGAGCAGGCTATTGTAGTAAGAACAGAGAGGAATTATGGGCCAGCTGACCAGGACTTTCTCAGCACTTCACCAAATTACTGGACAATAATAGAGGGTAAAACTAGAGCAGGACACAAAACAGCTGAGCATCTCATTATCACAGATAGAACTCTCCCCAATCTTTACAACCATTGAATCTATATGTTTTGACCATGACAGTTTACAATCTAAGGTAACGCCAAGTTATTTAGTCTCCTCAACTTGTTCAATAGCCACACCATTCTTTACAAGATTCAGCTGAGGTCTAGAACTTAAGGAATGATTTGTATCAAATACAATACTCTTAGTTTTAGAGATGTTCAGGACCAGTTTATTACAGGCCACCCATTCCAAAACAGACTACAACTCTTTGTTATGGGTTTCAGTGACTTCATTAGCTGTGGTTGCTGATGCGTATATGGTTGAATCACCAGCATACATGGACACACGTACTGTGTTTAATGCCAGTGGCAGGTCATTGGTAAAAATAAGATACAGTAGAGGGCCTAGAGAGCTGCTCTGCGGTACACCACACTTTACATGTTTGACATTAGAGAAGCTTCCATTGAAGATCACCCTTCGAGTTCTATTAGATAGATAGCTCTGATTTCACGATATGGCAGAGGTTGACAAACCCTAACGCATGACTTTTCTCAACAAGGTTATGGTCAATAATATTATAGGCTGAACTGAAATCAGTACAGCTCCCACAATCTTCTTATTATCAATTTATTTCAACCAATCATCAGTCATTTTTGTCAGTGCAGTATAAGTATGCTGAAAGTCTGTTGTTAATTTCTTTACAGAGAAACAGCATTGTTTGCTAAAAGCTGGCAGCAAGCTGATAGGTCTGCTGTTAGAACCAGTAAAGGCCGCTTTACCATTCTTGGGTAGTGGAATGACTTTAGCTTCCCTCCAGACCTGAGGATAAAGACTTTCCTCTAGGCTCAGATTAAAGATATGACAGATAGGAGTGGCTATAGAGCCAGCTACCATCCTCAGTAGGAGTGGCTATAGAGTCAGATACCATCCTCAGTAGGAGTGGCTATAGAGTCAGATACCATCCTCAGTAGGAGTGGCTATAGAGCCAGCTACCATTCTCAGTAGGAGTGGCTATAGAGTCAGATACCATCCTCAGTAGGAGTGGCTATAGAGCCAGCTACCATCCTCAGTAGGAGTGGCTATAGAGTCAGCTACCATCCTCAGTAGGAGTGGCTATAGAGTCAGCTACCATCCTCAGTAGCTTTCCATTCCAAGTTGCCAGAAGGTTTGTCATTATTGATCGATAACAACAACCAAAAACCACCTCTCCCACAGTAACTTTACGAAATTAAAATGCATTGCTTTTCTTTTATTATTAGTTTTTGTAAATGCATGAATACGATGGCTCATTGTTGGAATTTCCTGCCCACTTTGCCAATAAAGTAATCATTAAAATAAAAATTAATTAACAACATCAAATGGTTTTGTTCTTTATATTTTTGATCTTGGCTTCATATTACAGTTTCTGCTTCTTTTTGTTGAGTTTAGTCACATAATTTCTCAAATTGCAGTCAAATTGCAAGTCATCCAGTCAGATGTGCAACCAGACTTCATAGCCACTCTTGTGCCCCATCTCTTTCAATCATACAGTTTTTCAATTCCTCTTAATAACCAACCATACTATTTTGTTTGTCTTTTCGTGTTGTTCGTAAGTTATCTTTCTTCAATGAGTTCTTCTTCAATGAGTCGGAAGTGAGGGATATACTATGGATGCCCGACCAGGCCCAAGTCGCCGTTAAAAAGGAAATGTACGTTTTGCGGAAAGAGATCGGGATGCCTTATGAGGATCAAGCGATGAGTGGCTAATCTGCCCTTGCCTTCCGTTCTGCTTCCATTCTGCTAATGTTCAATCGCTGGAAAATAAATGGGACGAACTGAAAGCACGAATATCCTACCAACGGGATATTAAAATCTGTAATACCTTATGTTTCACCGAGTCGTGGCTGAACGAACATTAAGAACATACAGCTGGCGGGTTATCTATCGGCAGGACATAACAGAAGCCTGTGGTAAGACACGTTGCGGGGGCCTATGCATTTATGTAAGCAACAGCTGGTGCACGATATCTAAGGAAGTCTCAAGGTTTTGCTCACCTGAGGTAGAATATGTCATGATAAGCTGTAGACCACACTGTCTACCTAGAGAGTTTTCATCTGTCATTTTCATAGCTGTCTACATACTACCACAGACCGAGGCTGGCACTGAAACCGCACTCAATGAGCTGTATTCTGCCATAAGCAAACAGGAAAATGCTCACCCAGAGGTGGCGCTCCAAGTGGCCGGGGACTTTAATGCAGGGAAACTTAAATATTTTACCTCATTTCTATCAGCATATTAAATGTGCAACCAGAGTGAAAAACATTCTAGACCACGTTTACTCCACACACAGAGAAGCTTACAAAGCTCTCCCTCGCCCTCCATTTGGTAAATCTGATCATAATTCTATCCTCCTGATTCCTGCTTACAAGCTAAATTTAAAGCAGGAAGCACCAGTGACTCGGTCTATAAAAAAAGTGGTCAGATGAAGCAGATGCTAAGCTACAGGACTGTTTTGCTATCACAGACTGGAATATGTTCCGGGATTATTCTGATGGCATTGAGGACTACACCACATCAGTCACTGGCTTTATCAATAAGTGCATCGAGGACATCTTCCCCACAGTGACTGTACGTACATACCCCAACCAGAAGCCATGGATTACAGGCAAAGTTCAGGGCAGGGTATTGGGCAGAGGCCAGCTAGTGGTGACTATAAAACAGTCTGATGTCCTGGAGACTGAAAAACAGCTTCTATCCTTTGATGATCCTGTTCAGGATGCTCACAATGCTGCATCTGTAGAAGTTCATGAGAGTCTCAGGGCTACTGCACCTTCTTCACCACACTGAATGTGTTACTGGACCATTTCAGGTTGTGCACTCTGAAAAACTTGAAGCTTTACACCTTCTCCACTATTTCCTCATCCAAGAGGATGCTGGCATGTTCTCTCTGCTGTCTCCTGAAGTCCACGATCAGCTCCTTAGTTTTGTTGACGTTGAGGGAGAGGTTATTTTCCTGGCACCACTCCGCCAGGGCCCTCACCTCCTCCCTGTAGGCTGTCTCGTCATTGTTGGTAATCAGACCTAATACTGTTGTGTTGTCTGCAAACTTGATGATTGAGTTGGAGACGTGCGTGCCCACGCAGTCATGGGTGAACAGGAAGTACAGGAGGGGGCTGAGCATGCACCCTTGTGGGGCCCCAGTGTTGAGGGTCAGCGAAGTGGACGTGTAGTTTCCTACCTTCACCACCTGGGGGGTGGCCCGTCAGGAAGTCTAGGACCCAGCACAGGGTGGGCACTATGGTGTTGAAGGCTGAGCTGATGAACAGGATTCTTACATAGGTATTCTTCTTGTACAGATGGGATAGGGCAGTGTGATGGCGATTGCGTCATTAATGGATCTGTTGGGCCAGTATGCAAATTGAAGTGGGTCTAGAGTGCAAGGTGGAGGTGAAATTATCCTTAACTAGCCTCTCAAAGCACTTCATGATGAAAGAAGTGGGTGCTATGGGGCGATAGTTATTTAGTTGAGTTATCTTTTGCTTTCTTGGCTACAGGAAAAATCGTGGCCATCTTGAAACAAGTGGGGACTACAGACTGGGATAGGGGGAGATTGAGTATGTCTGTAAGCTCTCTGCTCTGAGGATGTTGCTTGGGTCTGGACTGACAGCCTTGTGAGGGTCAACACACTTAAATGTCTAACTCATGTTTGCTTTTAGATGTTATTTGTTGTATGACTGCTGAGGAAATTAATGTTTTCTGAATCATGTTGGCCAAGGAGAACAAGAGCTCACAGTCCTGCCACATACGTCTCATGTCTGAGCCATTGAATTGCAACTACACTTTGTCTGTTGTTTTACCTCCTTTATTTCCTAATGGAGTGAATATCTGGTCTGTTTGTACATATCTGTAATGTAGACACAGGTAGTCAGGAAACAAGTGTAGTTAGTGAGTCAGGGGGGACGGACCTAAGGGCCAGGAGCGTGCCGGTCCGGACGGCGAAGGTGTAAATATAGGATGATTTTGGGATCTAGAATGTCATCCAGTGGAACCCAACACCGCTCCTCTGGACCGTACCCTTCCCAGTCCAACAGGTACTTTTAGTTAAGTTTATTAATTAGACCATTTTTAAAAAACAAGCACACATAAAATAATTTCCATTGTGTACCTCTTGAGTCGACCCTCACGATGTCGGGGGTCCAGGAGGGATCTGATGGTATAGTCGGGACTGCCCTCGATGTCCAAGGGAGGCAGAGGGGTGTCATGGGGGACAATATCAGCCAAGGCACCAGGAACCACCAGCCTAAGGAGGGAAACATGAGAAGATGGTGAGATCCGGTAGTTAGTGGGAAGTTGTAATCTGTAAATTACATTGTTTATCCTCCGGAGGACCTTGAACGGCCCCACAAACCGCGGACTCAGCTTCTTACAGGGCGCGATCACCAGGATAGAAAACGGGAGCCTCACTGTGGTGGCGATCCGCCGGCTCCTTCTGGTGGAGGATGGCGTGCTGGAGCCTCACATGGGAATCTTTCCAGACCTCTTCTGCGTGCCACTCGTCCACCGCAGGAGCTTCGGTCTGGCTCAGGGTCCACGGACCCAGGACTGGCTGATAACACAGAACACACTGGAAGGGAGATAGCCCAGTGGAGGAGTGACGCAATGAATTCTGTGCTTGCTCCAACCAGGGTAGGAATCAGGCCCACTATTCCTGCCGGTCCTGGCAGTGACTTCTCAGGAACCTCCCCAGCTCCTGGTTCATCCTCTCCTCCTGTCCATGGACTGAGGCCGGTACACGGAAGTGAGGCTGACCATGACCCCTAGCTTCTCCACAAATGCTCTCCACACCCGTGACGTGAATTGGAGACTATAGTCAAAGATGATGACCTCCGGAAGGCCATAGTGTCAGCAGACCTGCTGGAACAGTGCCTCAGCAACCTGGAGGGTGGAAGGGAGACCAGAGAGAAAATGGCAGGATTTAGAAAATCTATCCACAACAACCGTGAAACCATCAGACGAAGGGAGATCCATGACGAAATCCACGGACAGATGGGACCAAGGAGTCACGGGAAGGGTAAGAGTTTCCCTGCTGGCGAGTGCCAGGAAAATGTTGTTTGGGCACAGATGGAGCATAAATTAACATAATGGGCAGTGTCCTGTGCCAAGGTAGGCCACCAGTACTTAGTGGAGATGGATTGACTGCAGGTGATACCTGGGTGTCCGGCCGCGAGGGATGTGTGCGCCCAGTTCAACAGCTGATCCCTCACCTCCTTGGGGACGTAGATGCGCTCAGGTAACAGGTAGCAGGTGTGGGCTTCCTCCCCAAAGGTGAGGGTGAGTGGTGATGTAATGTGCA